>NW_010223907.1:0-3641 GCF_000690775.1 Eurypyga helias
TAATTTATCTCATTACGAGAACAACTCTGATACATGTTCAGTTCCTTCTTGTCCTGGGCAGATATGAAATTCTGCCCTTAGTACAATGAGCTTCTGCAATGCTGCAAGTTTTTTCAACTGCTTCACCAGATTCACAGTTCTGTGCAACTCTGCTGATGTCCCTCCTTATCTGAGGCTACATTTTGAGACAGTACCGTGACCTGAAGTGTCAAGGACTTGTTATTTAAATTTATGACATGAATAATGATACAAGCTGCTTCTCCATCCTATCCATTAATTCCACTTCCTATATGAAGGTTCATACTGCAGACAGCTGCTCGGAGAGTCCAAGGTTGCACTATTCTTGTCGGTAATCCAGTGGCTTTTGAAATTCTGTGAGAGACCTGGAGAAAGGTTTGTTAATATGTGATTAGAGCTGCAGCACAGAAATAAATGCAAGTTTTTTAAACTTATTACTAGTTATCTGCCTCAGACGTGAATAAAACAGCTGATTAGGTTTTTTGTCTCAGTTCAATAATATAACAGAGAATCATAACAAACTTTATCTTAAGGAAGATAGTTTGTCTATAAATATGCTTGAAAAAGAAATTCTTGTGTCATTAAGAATGTTTACTTCCAAATAGCAGCAACCTTTCACTATATTTATAGTAAATGGGATTTTATCTGTAATACTTTGGAAAACATAAAACAGTAATGTATCTCCTTTCGTTCCCTTTCTTATTTAAATACAAATGGTATGGCAATGACAGCAAAATTATTCCAATTAATTTTTCAAAAACCCTTTGAAATTAATTAGAACTGTGTTTCTTATATTGAATTCTAATCCTTCATGTAAGAAATTAAATGAAACATCATATGTACCTTTCCAAAGTTTTTGGTTTGTTTTCTTCTGTATCTTGAGAACTGAAGAAAATACAGACAAAAGACATTTGGAATCAGGATTGTGGAAAATACTACAAGTTATACAAGTCTCCATAATGCAATTGCCTATGGTCTTAGATGTTCTCCAGTGTGAAGACACTACTGAGATCAATGCATAGAATGATGTATTTTTACCATCCTTCACACCAAGGAAAACTACACTATGCAGTCATATTCTAAAATAGCAAAGTCATTCAGATGAAGTCAACTATGTTTCAGGTGACAGTTCTCTGCAATATGTTCAAAATATCCATTAATTAATTTGCTATATTTATCTGCAAAGCTTCCTTTACACTTTACATCAGGCTGAGCTGAGTTTTGTTCCATAATCAGCAATTCTGCATTGCGTGCTCACTGATGTTTCACATCTGGCTCAACTCTTGATATGGGTTTCCTTGCTATAATTGTCCTTGCTTTTTGAAACAGAAATCATAGTTTCAAAACCAGCATTTCTTTTGAGCATAAAGTGTATTTCCAAAACAGAAACATCTCATGTACATGAGACTATGAGACTGTTAAAGGCAGGCTTTTCTCCTGCAGGGGGGATGAGACTCGAAATTTCCAATAGTTTAACTGGGCTGTCTTAGAAGATAACTGTTTCTGCTATCTGTTTGTTTTTGACCTCTCTAATGTCCCATAAAGAGTAAATGGATACACAAAAGAGAGACCTTAAATAGTTAGAGGACATCAATATTCCTGTACTTTTGGCAACAAAGGTAAAGAAAACTACTTGGAATATAAAGTAAGAGCTGAATAACTTTGAATGACATTTGATAATTGAATGTTTTTATTGTACTGTCAGAACACTGTTAGAATGCAAGAGTCTATTGATACTGTTTGAAAGAAAAATCTCCCATTGAAAAACTGTTGCAAATAATAGGCATGTTAGTTAGTTAGGATTGGCATGAGTTTGGCTAGAGAAGAGGGAAAAATAGTGTGTCAAAGTTTCGGATAACTCTGTGAATTCAATAATTTCACTGGATCAAAAATAAAGCTATGACCTGGTATTTTTGCAGTAATAATTGTGTTCTATAAAATATGAATTTAGTTGTACAGCAGTACTATATTCCTATACTCATCACATTTAACATGTTTCAAGTTAATAAGAATGAGCTAGTGTTGTAAAAAGTGTACAATGAAGGAAGTTTGCTACAGAAGAAAAATGTTTTTTTCTCATATTATTAAATAGGGTTATTTTTAAAGGACACTGATATTTGTTATACAAACTGATTTGCAGTATCTGTAATATAATGAATCATAGAATCATAGAATGGTTAGGGTTGGAAGGGACCTTAAAGACCATCTAGTTCCAACCCCCCTGCCATGGGCAGGGACACCTTGCACTAGACCAGGTTTCTCAAAGCCTCATCCAGCCTGGCCTTGAAGACAGCCAGGGATGGGGCATCCACAGCCCCATGACTAATGCCAAGCTTCCTGATTTCTATATTTTTGTTTTAATTTTGAAATAAATTGGTTTGTTCTAGGTCTGAAGAAAATACTTTGCAGTATCTACTGCAATATCTCCATCTACAGAGGCTGAGGTCAAAGTGTGGCTTAGAGACTGAGACACATTTTTCCTACATTCATTACAATTTGTGAGACCTAATCTTCATGTTCTGTTATAAATACTTAGTCTACAAAAGAATAAAATTAGTGTGAGGAAAGCTGCCTGCAGTACCTTCTACATGAAATCTTCTATTATATGTTAGTAAAAGTTGTAAGAGAGGGAGTTCGCCCTTTATAACCTAATTTATGACTGTGATGCACCAAAAAACTAAACAGGAGATACGTATTTGTGTGTGTGTGTGTGTGTATAAACACCCTGCTCTGCATCAAGATGAAAAATTAAAAAAAAAATGGAGCTACATCCATTGTGTCAGTGATAAGCTCTACAGTACTTTTCTGAACATAAATCTGTAGAAAGGCAAAAGTACTAAAAAACTGGCTTGGTGTTAATGTACTGCATATTTATGCCACTATCAATATATTTGTTTCTTTACTTCTGAGAAAATTTTCAGCCTTTAAATCTCAAAACACAGTACTTTCCATCATATGTTTTATGTTAAACTCAACACTCACAGGATATATTAAAATTTAATTTGGCTCTCTGTTACGGTTTTTCAATAGATTAAGTATGGAGCTGGCCATTGCATAAGCATCAGGAGGCATTTAGCTCAGACTGAAGTGGTGACAGAGCAAATTCACTGTCAAAGACTCTGTTCTTCAAACCCATTGTGCTGGTTTTAGTTAGGAAAGAGTTAACTCTCTTTACAGTGGCTGGTATGAAGCTGTGTTTGTGGATTTACACTGAGAGAAGTACTGATAAGGTGTCTTTTTACCTGGTGCTGGGGAATGCCTGCAAAAATTCAAGGTCTCTCTCAGCTTCTGATACTGCAGCAGCGTTCCCAGCCCTCTCTTGCTACAGGCAGTGTAGGGCACACTCAGTTTAGACAGGTGACCCAAACTAACCAAAGGAGTATTTCATTCCATAGCACATTAAAACCAGCTAAGGACCCAGCTATCAAGTTAGCCCAAATCCTTAATGATACCACTCACCCCCCAGACTCTCACAGGTCACTTCCCACCTTAGAACTGGTGCCCTGAGCCTGACGTGCCATGGAATGAAACAATTCTCTTGGACACTCCTGGCCAGCCGACATCACTGTGAAGAAAAGGAGCTCATTCCTGCCTGAAAAAAAAAAAAAAAAACAGAAATATAA
>NW_010223907.1:3672-4454 GCF_000690775.1 Eurypyga helias
TATTAATTTATATTCAATTAGTAAATAGTTCTTATCTCAATTTTATGAGCTTCCTTTGTCTTTTTTCTCTGATTCTTCTCCTCCACTGGGGGCAGTGGGGGATGTGTGCAAGCAGTTTTGTGGTATTTTATTGCTGGCAGCAGTTAAGCCACAGCACCCATGCACTGCAGGAGAAAAGTAGGGATCTGTGGATCAACCTCTTAGGTATATATGCATGTGGACATTAATGTGTAAACACATTAAAAAATATTTTGTGTGTTCCATTTTTACCCCTAAATAGCTAGGCATGAACTGAGCCCTGGGCTTCTGTGCCTGTATTGGTTGTTCTGGGCCTGAAGGGATTATCAGTCACCTCAGTGCAAAACATACATGAATCTCCTAAATCCCATACTGGAATTTTAAATATTTTCTTATGGAACATCAGACATATAATGTATCAACAGTGACAAATAACCCTGTCATACTCAAAGATAGTTGTGAGATACTATGTACACACCAGAAAGTGTCAATCTGCATCAGGTACTTCACTTCTATGGGAATGCATATTTTTAAAGTCAAGATACAAGGAGATTGATAGACCAACCATGTTTTACATTTTACATCGTTTTTGTAATCACACATCAAGAAATTTTGTGGTCTCCAAATCCAATATTATCTGCAGTACCAAAAGCAAGATATGTGAAAACATTTGTATTCAAGAGGGAGATAAATCTAGTATCAGCTCAGTTTCACTGGTGCTTTGATTTCTCAGTTTTATAAGAAATTGTGCTGGATTCAGCCAG
>NW_010223908.1:0-260 GCF_000690775.1 Eurypyga helias
CCCCTGCCATGGACAAGGACATCTTTCATGAGACTAGGTTCCTCAAAGCCCTGTGCAACCTGACTCCAACACCTCCAATGATGGGGCATGCACAGCTTCTATTGGCAACCTGTTCCAGTATCTCACCACCCTCATCATCATAACTTTCTTCCTCATATCCAGTCTGAACCTACCCTCTTCCAGTTTAAAACCTGTTCCCCCTTGTTCTGTCGCTATGGGCCCTGGTAAAAAATCTCTCTCTATCTTTCTTATAAGCTCCC
>NW_010223909.1:0-390 GCF_000690775.1 Eurypyga helias
GCTGCCGCCGACTGCGCAGGGGCTCCAAGATGGAGACGTCGCTAACGCCGTTTGCTCCCACAAGCGCTGCAGTTTCGGCAGGTTAACGCTGTGCCCTCCCCACTCCGGATCCCCTAAACCCCGACCCCAAAGAGCCAGACAAGCTGGCGCTTGGCCACCTCACCTGTAGTCTGTCCGGGGGGGACACACCGGGAGAAGCACCCGGTTAACCATGCCAGATGCTGCTGGCACAGACCCTGCTCTGCACCCGCATCTTTCCAAAGCTCCGCCCCGAGCCAAGCTCAGCACCGGAGAGTCACAGAATCTCGGAATTGTTTAGGTTGGAAAAGACCTTTGAGATCATCGAGTCCAACCGCCAACCCAGCACCGCCGAGTCCACCCTACACCAAT
>NW_010223909.1:458-2924 GCF_000690775.1 Eurypyga helias
TCCCCAAAACACCTCTCTTTTCCCCCCCAGGTGGCATGTCGCTGGCCAAGTGGCTAGTAGCCTCGCTCTTCGCTCACCGTCTTTCCGGGAGGCAGCCGGCACCGAATTTCCCTTTGGTCCTCTGGGTGCAGCCAACACCGCCCTGCTCCCCCCGCCCCTCCCAGCCCCACTCCTTATCTCCCCGCTCCGCGTACGGAGGAGCTCCAAGGGGCTGGCGATTAGGTCCTCCTGGCTCTAGCTTTGCCCCGCGATAGCTTGTCAAGGGCTGAAACACTTCACCCGAGCAAAGGGTGACCCGGGCTGCTCCGGCAGCCCCCGCCTTCTGTCCCCAGCTCCAGCAGGAAGGCGGCTGAAGGAAAAAGCTCCCCCCTGGCACAGGGATCAGCCCAGAGGTTGGCCCCTTGGCACTAATGGGAGGGTTAATTAGTGCGACCTGCAGAGGAGCAGTGAGGGAAATCCCCTGGCTAGCAAACCAAGGAAAGGGATTTAACTCCCCCGGGAGCAGCATCCCCCACGCTGCACCCACCTCCACTTCCCATCCCACGGAGCACGTGTGTCCGGAGAGCGCAGACAAGGCCGGGGTGAGGGGATAAAACCTAAACTCCACAGCAAGCCAAACTTCACCAGCCCTGCTGCACTTGTGTTGTTTGTTGCTATGGAAATTCTCAAGTTTTGTCGTTAGAGCACAACGAAACCAAACCTTAAACGGGGCTACAAGGAAGCTGGGGGGGGCTTTTCCCAAGGGCAGGGAGTGACAGGGCAAGGGGCAACGGGGTTAACTGGAGAGAGGGAGATGGAGATGGGACATCAGGAAGGAATTCTTCCCGCAGAGGGTGGAGCACTGGGACAGGTTCCCAGAGAAGCTGCGGATGCCCCATCCCTGGGAGTGTCCAAGGCCAGGCTGGATGAGGCTTGGAGCAACCTGGGCTATGGAAGGTGTCCCTGCCCATGGCAGGGGGTGGGACAGGGGTGCTTTGAGGTCCCTTCCCACCCAAACTGCTCTCTGGTTCCACAGTTCTCAATCCCACAGCTGAAAGGAGACCTTCCAGCCACTGAGACATTTTTAAGTCTTCCGCAGAAAGAAGTGGGGAACACAGTCCTGCTTTTGCTTCCTACAATTTAAACAGCCTCAAGTTGTGCCAGGGGAGACTTAGACTGGATATCAGGGAAATCCCTTCCCGGAAAGGGCTGTCAGGGTTGGAAGAGGCTGCCCAGGGAGGGGGAGTCACCATCCCAGGAGGGGTTTAGGAGCTCAGGGACATGGTTGAGGGTGGGCTGGGCCGTGCTGGAGTAACGGTTGGACTTCACAAAGTAAAAGATCTTTTCCAACCTAAAAGATTCGATGATTCTAAAGCACATCCAGAGGCCACGTGATGCCCAAGGATTACACCTTGCTCCTCCCAAGCCCAGTGTCCACCTCCCTTAAGTCTTAAGGTCTTAAGTCTTGGGCAGCAACAGGGAGGATTCTCTCACAGAAAAGTAACTGGCTGAAGACATGGGATGTTAAAGGCCTGAATTCCCAAGTTTCCAAAGCAGGAGGGAGGCAGCAGTGCTGGTAGGGGACAATTCAACACATTTAAACCGTGTGGAGACTGCCCCTGGGTAACCAGCTTCTCTCCGCTCGGAAGGGCTACGGCCGGACGCCAAGACAAGGCCAAAGCAAGGCGTGGGGGGACGAGCTGAACACCCGTGCCCGAAGGCAGCACATCTGGCACAAACATTCAGGTGTCTGCAGGCAAGGCTGTGCAAGCAGCTGCTCCCTGTTGCCAACAGTCAGGAACCAGCTGGTTTTTAACCCCTTAAACCAAGAAGCTGCAGAGACTTCCGGCCGTACAAGGGCACCTTGAAGATCACGTGCGGTTCTGGCCACCGCTGCTGCGGCACAGAGAGGAGGCGATGCCACTAAGGTGAAACAACTTATGGGAAGCACGACTGTTTCCTTAAAAACACCGGGCCACCCCACCAGCCCTTCGGCCAAGATTCAAACCTACGGCCGAGCGCCGCTCAGCTTCACTCCCGTGATACCACCGCCTCGGTGCGACGAGGGGAACTAGACAAGCATCAGGGGAATTTATCAAAAAGCCAAGTTTGATTCCCAAGCACAACTTCACAGCCTGGGGGGAAGGGAAAAAATACCAAGGAGAGTCTTATCTGTTACCTTCTGCTGACGAAATGCTGAAGTACAAGCCAGAGAAGATAAGAGCGAGAGAACGTGCTCCCTGCAGTGAGTTTTCAAGCCTCTGCCATCCCTTTTAAGTCCTTTTGACTGAAAGCGGCCTGAAACACTCGGAATAGTTTGGCTCAAGCTCCACAACAGCTACAGCCTTTGGGAAGCAGGCACACTCTTGAAAAGCCCAGTTGGGAACAGTCACAGTCTACACCCTGCGTTGTGCTGGTTCTGGCTGGGACAGGGTTGATTTTCTTCGCGGTAGCTGGTGCGCGGCTGCGTTTTGGGTTGGGGCAGGG
>NW_010223909.1:3415-8603 GCF_000690775.1 Eurypyga helias
GGGTTACACCACAACATCCCGTGTTCCAGGCAGCAGGCATGGCTGACAGCTCCCACCAGGAACCTGACTCAGTACGAAAGTCCCATCACTAATTAGCCAAGGACAGCATGGAGGAGCACCAGCTGCCAAACGCGCTCCAGGCTCCCGAATCCACCGAGCAGCAGCTGAGCACTCCCCTCCGGTCACCTGACAGGATCCCTGAGCTCCAGTTGTGCCCGTTGTTTCAACACCCTTGTTGCCACCTCTCGCAGGGGAGTCTGACAGTCTCTGAGGATGTGGCGAGAGGGGGCAGGGTTCCAAAAGGTGTCACTAACTCACCCCCAGCCGACAACACACCAGACAGCAGACGCAGCGGGTCCCAGCCAACTCCCCCATGGCAGAACCTCGGTTACCACCTCCCCCGCCCCCGTCGTGGCCTGTGCCCGCCGCATCCTCAGCCTGGGCACCCAGCACCCAAACACCCCCTGAAGTCAGGGAAATTCGTGAACTGAAACTGGTATTTGGGCAACCAACTCTTCCCCCTTTTCAATTCCCTCTTTTACTTCTGCGTCAACACCCCCCACAGACTTTAGCATCCTGGCACAGAGAGAGCCCCTCTGGGGGACCACTCCTCCCTGCCACCAGGTTAGGGCAGCCCCCCACAGTGCCGCCACCACCGCTCCAAAACACACAGGCCAGTGGGGTGGACCCCCTCTTTTTTCACAGAAGTAGCCACTCGGTGAGCAGAGGCAGAAAAGGCCTGTCCAGGCAAGGAGGGAAACAACCGAGCGCTGGTCCAGGCCAGCAGCAAACCCGAACTCGGCTCGACTTCCCACCGCTGCTCCCGAGCTCCGCAGAATAATCATTTCATAAGGAATTCAGCTCCTTCTCTCGGAGTATTAAACAGGAGCACACGTTTCACTTCAGGCGGCTGACACCCCGATGGCTGCAGAAAAAGCGGTTCTCCCCAGAGAACGTGAATTCACAATTCCGTTACCAGTCTCCACGTGCTGAATTCCGCACAGGCCAGCAACTAACAGACCTTCCCAAGTAAACCTGGTCACGAGCCATGATTCCAGGCGCCGTGTCTGCAGTTCTGAAGTGGACTCCCAGACTATAAGCCACTGGCATCGGCAGGTCGGGCTGGAGCGAGCACGCTGCCCGACACCCACACACAGCCCACCCCTGGGTGCCAGCCACCCCCCTTCCTGTCACACGGACGCGCTCGGGATGGAATCTTGCCCCCATCCCCTTTGGGCACAGACAGAGCTTATTTTTAACCACAAACCAGTCCTTATCACTCAGAGTTAACCCAACCGCTACAAAACCGCGGCGACGCTTCCCCTGCTGCAGCCCCACAGCGGTGAGCGGCACCGAGCAGAAGACAACCACGTGCTCCTCCCAGGACCTCCAGCGGCAGCAGAGCCGGGAGCGTCGTCTACTGGCCAGCGGTGTTTGAGGAAGTCTGTCTTCCTTTGCACTCCCCAGACACGAACCACGTAGCCAAGAACACAGCAGAAGGACTTCTTCCTAGTTTTTGCCCTAGGGTAGAACAGTGGTGGGGGAAGAAGAGGAGGAGAAGGTTTCTGGGGAGTCAGAGACTTGCGGTCTGCTGTCCAAAACTGAGCATTTTTGCTTTTAAACTAACTTCTGATCATTCACAGAAGGCAAATCAGGCGGATCTTGCTTGCCTAGGGCCAAAGCTCAGCAAAATTCCTCCCCTCCCCATTAATTCCACAGCCTTGGGCTCAGACTGAAGAGGGAGCAGCAGGCCCTCTCTGGACAGACGAGCGATGGCAGGGGAAGCCAAGCATCCCAGGCCGTCTGGGAGCTCAGCACCAAACCCCGTCGTGCCCTTACATTTCGAGATTCACCCCTTTCGCAGTGAGAGGTAAGGAAGGGGAGGGGGAGTCTCTGCTCGTACCACAGATCCCTAGGAATCACTCTGCGCTGCCAGCCCGGCCCTCGGGACAGCTCCCTCCTGGCACGGCCAGCTCCTCCCTACGGCAGCTATTTCCGAAAGCTCCAGAAGGGCTATCCAGCAGCCCTCAAAGCAAAGCGGTGGGCGCAGACGTGCTACATTTCATAGCAAAGTGGCCACACCGATGGCCGAGAGCAGTTTTCCCGTCTGGCAGCTCACTGGGTGCAGCCAGTTCGAGATCAGGCAGCTGGAGGCAGAGGAGCAGTGCCTCCCCACACCACAGTCACTCCGACGCTTCTCACGACCGGCCTTTACCCGAAGGAGATGTTCTCCTTCCCAGGGAACACGCGCCTCCCGCCAGGCTCCGCTGCACAGCGACGCTGGGAGCCAAACGTGGCACGTGACGCCTCCCGCCAGGCTCCGCTGCAGAGCGACGCTGGGAGCCAAACGTGGCACGTGAGCAGGTGCTCGGCCGTTCTGGGGCAGCCTGCCCTGGGATGCAACACCGTGCAGGGTCCTGCAAACTCTTCACCCCGGTGCCGTGAAACACAAGACCCGTCCTAGGCAGAGGCCAGCGGGACCCGTGCGGAAAACGTTACCATGAAATCCTACCGAAAGCCATTCCAGAAAGCAGAAAGGGGAGAGATGTGTGGGTGTTACCTCCCATCTCCCTGTCCAGCGGCGGGTCATCATCTGCCATGGAGAAATCCAGAGATGCTCCTGCTATTTCCAGCATATCTTCATCACTCGTGCTGCTCTGGAAACTCCCCCGTCGATAGCCTGTCTGATCCATGGTCAGAGCTTCCAAACCTGGGAGCAAAGGGAAAGTTTTTAGAGCACAAGCCCAAAGACTCATTTTCTAACCCAGCTGGGCTGACGTCCACCTGACACTTTGTCCTGAAGACCAGGAGGCCGCACTGCTCCTCCCGTGTGAGGAGAAACGCGGCGATACCACCCCAGGGTTGGGCTAGAACAGGACAAAACTGGATGTTCACAACTCCGAGTAAAGCTCCTGCACCCGATTTTCACACTGCCACGTGCCAGGAACAACCGTCAGGTTCCAGTATGGCATCTGAACTCCACTGGCAAGACTTAAGCGCAGCAGCGAGAGGGTGCCCAGGCTCTTAAAACAGGTTTAGAAAACTTTGCACAGCCCAAGCTAAGCCTCACGGAGGAAAATCCTTCGGTAATTCGGGATCCTGCACGCATCCTCTACTCCACAATCCATTGCCTGCTGGAAAAGGGCTCTGGAGTTTGAATAACCAGCTGCCAGCCACGAGGCAGGCTTCATCAGGGCAACGAGACTGACAAACTGCAAACCGCCATCCCAAAAAACTAGATACAGCCCCCACCTCAGGTGTCCTGTCCCCACGTCACCCAGGGCCCTGGCTGGCGCTCAGGAGCATCCGAGCTCCGACAATGAAGGGCATGACTGTCAGAGAGCAGACCAGGCAGGACGCAAGTGAACACCGACCCCTGGACTACGTTCGCAGCCCGAATGCCTCGGATAACGGTTCTCCCTGTAGAAATCCAACTACATTCCCAAGTTCTTGGCCTATAGAGCCTCTTGAGGGTATTTCCTTTTTCTTCTTTCTCCTTCCCCCATGAATCAGTTTATCTGCTACCAGATAAACCAGTTTATCACCACCAGACAGCGCGCTGGACACCCACTCTAACAGCAGGTGAAACACGCCCCGGGCC
The DNA here is from genome assembly GCF_000690775.1 of Eurypyga helias. Lineage (NCBI taxonomy): Eukaryota > Metazoa > Chordata > Aves > Eurypygiformes > Eurypygidae > Eurypyga > Eurypyga helias. The sequence goes on from NW_010223909.1 coordinate 7,017, forward strand.
AACACCGCGTCGGACAAGGCAAGTGCCACCCGCTGGCCTGTGCTTAAATAACCTCCACCGGCGCTCCAAACGGGTTGGCAGCAATTTCATCTTCTTCTCTTGACCATTTCACCTCCCACGGTGCTGTATTTACTGCGGAAGCGGCGGGGGAAGGATCCTCGGAGCGGAGACGCCGCTCTCCAGATGTGCCAAGCTCACCAGCCCGCCCTTCTCCGCGGTGCGGGCAAACCATCAAAACAACCCAAGCGAGGGCCGATTCCTACCCACCCGCACACGAAGCTGCAAGATGCAGTCAGGAAGCATGCTATTAAATCCCATCAAGAATCTTAATTAAGTACCCTTGACCTGCTGCCAGACTGAACTCCTCAAGGGGCTGCCCGGCCAGACCACGCCAAGACCCATCGTCTCTCCTCTACGGTGGCAGGGGAACTATGAGAGCACAATTCGTTATTAAGTTTTCAGAGCTTAAGTTGGGCAAAAAAAATTCAGGTCTCAGCCTCAAAAATAGCTCCTGCAACCTGAAAGCGGGAACCTTGTCATGTCAACGCGATGACAGGCCATGTTCGCTTTGCTCTTGCCAGCGCATGTAGTTTTAAGAGAACTATAGAGGAACCAAATACGCAGCTCAGCCTTATTTCAGGAAGGGAAAAAGCCAGCCAGCACTTGCTAACAGTATAAATGACACACTCTGCAGAAAAGCACTTCCTATTACACAAAAAAAGGCACCACATCCAAAAAACAAAGCCTTGGCATTGTACGAAGCGACGCGCTTGCGCTCTCCGCTGAGCCTTACCCTGGGACACGACGTTACTTCACTTCTAAGCCCTGTTTACCCGTGGAACCGGTGCAGAATACACCGGTAAGTAGAGCTGAGCGCTGGCCGGGGGGCCGCACGCTCCGAGACAGCGCGGGCTGCAGCCAGCGTGCGTGGAGAACCGAAGGCAGGAGAAACTTGGGGAATTCAAAGCTCTTATTTCCCAGCGAGTAATAAAAACAACTCGGTCTCACTGAATTGTGGTGTACCTCCGGCAAACGGCTTCCCGGGAGCAGAGCGGATCCCAGCTCCCGGCCCAGGAGGCAGGGATGGCACTCAGTGTCAGAGGGCTCGTTGCAGGACAGGATTTATAGCTATTTTCAGTACAACTCTGTCTGTGTGTGGGGGGGAGGATTAAAACACGTGTGTGATATTTGCTTTGCACAAAAAGCAGAAATTCGCCCCGCAGAGGCAGAGTCCCTCGGCAAGGGAAGGCGCGACACCCCCAGCACAGGCAGCCACAACTCCCCGTCTCAAAACAGAACGTCACCTCCTGCTCCCCCCAGACCCATCCCCAGGTTTGTTCTCATTTACAGATTAAAAACCCAAAGCCAAGGCAAGAAGCACACCCCCTTCCAGTGGCAGCAGAGACCAGGTAACACCCACGTACGCAGCACCAAGATAATTCCGTGCTCGCTCCTCTCCGGAGCCCTGAAGCAGCCTCTGGAGACACAGGTTTAAGTCACCTTTTCTTGCAAAAACACTCCCTCTATGGGCGAGCAAGACCTTTCCAGGCTAAACCATGTGCACCAGGGGAAAGAAAAAAAAAAAAA
>NW_010223909.1:8816-9109 GCF_000690775.1 Eurypyga helias
TCAAGCCGTCCTTGTGTTGCCCGTCCTTGTTTTTCCCATCGTAGTCGAATAAAGGGAAGCAAAAACCCTCACGGGTTCAGCCCCGCGATGCCTGGAAGTGACTCAGATGACCAGGAAGCCGGAGCACCCCGCTGCCGTCCCGCAGAGAAACCCAGCCCCGGGCTCTGCCGCGATGGCAGCTTCAGCTTGGACCTTCCAGGCTTTTCTCCCTGGTTTGTGTTTCGGCATCACTGGCAGGAGGAGCGGGACCACGCTTCCATCCATCAATACTGGACCTGCACGCTGGAAGGGCT
>NW_010223910.1:0-7864 GCF_000690775.1 Eurypyga helias
CGGTACCCGGGGTGGGGGGTCCCGGCACCCCCGCGGGCTTGGCGTCCCAGAGGTGCCCGTACCCCCGGGAGGGCGGGGAGAAGCCCCCGGCGGCTCTCGGGGCACCCGTGGGTTTATGCCCACAGCTCCCCTCTGCCATACGCCTGGCCCAGTGCCCGCCCAGTCGTCCAACTGGGGTCCCAGTGGGGTCCAACGGCCGAAGGAGAGCGTGCGGGTAACAGTCCACCTTTAGAAATCGCTTGGGCTCCTGGGGATGGAAGGTATTCTGTGAAGCTAAAATATTAAAACTACCCTGGATTATTCATTAAGCATCAATTATCATCACCACATTTACTGTCAGACGTTTCGACGTTGCTGTTCTGCTCTGGGAGGGAGCGTATTTTTAGGCTGCTTTCCGAAGGAAGGAAGTTCTTGGGGTCAGTCACGCACTCTGGGTTTCTGCCTGCCCTCACTGATTGGGGAACCTCACTGATTCGTGTTCATTTCGGCCGAACTTCACAGAAGGCTGGGAGTCTCCAAAATACTATGTTCCTGCAGGTTAATTTTCAAAGGGGATGGTGGGGGAGTGCCAGACCCAGCTAGTGGTGTGGGTGCGGGAAGAGCAGGTCCCTGGCGGGGTGGGCACGGATGGTCCAGCGGCAGGAGAAGCTTCGAGCAGGGCAGCATCACTCCTGGAGCATGACCCCACAGGAGGCTGGACTTCCCTACCTCCGCTGCCCACTGACATCTTTCGCATAGAAACCTGTCAGGTATGAACTGGCTATTTATTACACATCGTCTTTACTACTCCTGCCTCCCCTTGTTTGTACTTTTACACCGTTATAAAGGTGGAACAAGTAGTTTTGGTTTAAGAATAAAGCCAGCTTCATCTGTAAAACAGGATGTTCCAAAATAAGATCTAATTTTCCTTTGCGAGAACCTAAGGCAAAAGTAAATTGATATCCACTCTAAGGCAAACACCAACAAGGACTTATTATTTATCATTAAAACATCTTAAAAAGGCTCTAGAGCCCTAAAAGCAAAAGTTTGACGCTGTATAAAAGAATTATGTTTCTGAGATGTATCAGTTCAATAATTAAAACAGCATCTATGAAATATAAATGTAAGATATTAATAAATTAAATTAAATTAAAGCCACTGAAAGCCAATTATCTTGTAAAAGATCTCTGATAGCTAAACTAATGAGATGTAGAAAGATTAATTTAGATCTCCATTTTAGGAGGTGATTATAAATTGCTATAATGCCACATCCAGTTACTAGGTTGTTATTGAAACTCGTGAAATACATTTGGAAGGGCTTTTAAATATTCAGAATGAAGTAGAAATTAGAAAGGAGTTAGAAATAATTAAAAATTATCTGTCTTGTCACATTGCACCTTTAATCCTATTACAACTTCTAGTTTACAAAGCTTCAGATGTCTCTCTAAGTATTGATCTGCAGAGACGGTGGGGTTTATGAGCAGGGATTTATGTGTTTTAATAATTACAGGACTTCAAATATTTCTCCATGTCTCACCTATTTGGGGAATTGTTTCTTTGTAGGACTGTCATGCTTGCTGCCAGTGCTGACTGATGGATTTCTTTGGCCATAGGGCAGGTTGGGCCATCACCTGTGGTCCCATCGAGCCCCCAGAGACCCACAACTCCTTCCAGCTCCTGGTGAAAATGCTGAGGAGCATCCGTCCTGGTATTTATGGCCGGGGCAAAACACAAGGCCTTTGCTCCTCTATTCCTATGGCTGTTGTAGCAACACAACAGGGCTCTTGGGGAAAACAGGATGAGTGGTGCAATGCATGCCTATAGCCCACGAAATACAGGCTTCCACTGCCAGAGCTTGGCCACGGAGGTTTGCCAGCCATGCTTATGTCCATGGACTATCAGAAGAGGGTCTGTGTGCCTACAGCCCACGGAATACAGGCTTCCCACTGCCAAGAACAGGCCCCAGGCTGCGTACTGACACTGCAGAACCTAACGTAGAGGTCCACCAGTCTTGCTTTGGTTGGGACTGGCCAAGTGGGGAGCTTCATGTGAGCTCTGTAGCTGTAACAGCTCACGGCTAACAACCTGGGGCCCTCTCCCATTGCTTCGCCTGGGCCAAGGGGTGCAGGAAGGCCTCCAGCAGCACGGCTTGGCTGGACTCCTGCAGCCCAGCAGGAGCAGCTGCAGGCACAGCAACCCAGGAAAAACGTGGTGTGTGGGTACAGGCAGGGGAGGGCAGCGAGGCCTTGAAGCCTCTGGCAAGGGGTGATACTGGCTGCCCAGAGCTATGAACGACTCCCCCATGGACAACGGCTGCATCATCGGAAGAACATGACCTTGGGGCTGGGCAACACCGCTGGTGGGCAGAGAAGAGGGCGAGGAGCAGGGCTGCAGGGTGTGCACAGCTCTGCCTGGGGGGCCAGTGTGGATGTACAGAGCTCTGGGCACCGAGGAGCACGGCGGGGAGAGCCTTAGAGACGGGCTGGAAACAGCCCCAGGCGGACTCCAGCAGCAGAGGAGGCAGAAACAGCACCACCACCCTCTGGAGAGGCAGACAGAGGGGCTCCACCACTGGCATCGCGCTGACTGGAGGTGAAGGACTCCGGGGCCAGGACGCCTGCAGCCCTCCCCGGGCAGCAAATGGGTGAGCAGAACCCGGGGAAAGCTGCAGCAGCTAAGGGAGGGGATGATTTCGATACTGATAAGGAATTTATTTTTCTTTTATAGCCTTTCTCTCTAATATCGTAGATAATATCATCTAGCCTTGTAAGTGGAGTGACTAGCATCCTCATCAGACTGTTGAAACTTAGTCACACAGCAGACTCCCCCGTGTAAGGCATGTTTCTCTTGCCCACGAAAGGCACCAGCTGTGGTGCTTCAAACTCGTGGAGAAGGCAGCATCCCTCCTTGGAGCCCTTTATGGCCTTTATGTGATCAGCCGTTCTGGGAGAGCCTTTTCTGGGTGCCATCCGGTGGCAGTCAGGGACAACCAGCTACAAGGCTACCCTGTGTTCCCATAGCCCCAGCATGTGTCTTGCTTAAAGCACAGCACCCAGTTTTGGGGGGCTTCATGTGGGAAATCCAGCAGGAAGGAAAGCTCTCTGCCTTCTGCCTGGGAGGGGAAATGCTCAAGGGATGCCTCTAAGCATCCCCAGGCAGGGGAACAAAAGCCCTCTGCCTTGTCTGTGAAAAGAACTAAATTAGAAGTCCCCGCCTGGGGTATTTCTTGGTGGAGAAAACCTTCCAGACGGACAAGTACACTAGAAAAACAACAGAGGAGCAGCCCAAACTTGGGTGAGCCTCTGCTGTCTTCCCTCAGCCTGCCGGAGTTTTAGTCTGGAAGCAGCCCTTTCTCTGAAGTCTGAAATATCTTTAGGGGAGCCAAAAAGATGTCAGAGCTGGCAAGTTGGGTTATGCAGTGGGGACCAAACCCCTGGGGTCCAAACTCTTGCAGAAGTATCCAGCAGGCAGACCTAGAGTTTGCCAAATTAAAAGGGACAGCTAAGTCGAAACTCTTCTCCCGAAAATCATTAAAATGTGCGGGAGCGTGGGCTGTGTGGTTAGTGGCCAAAAGTTTAATTGAAGAAAAACAGGCAACCCAGGCAGAAATTCAGAAACTAAGGGATGAGAATGACAAACTGAAAGCAGAAATAAAGGCTCAGCGACTTCAACTAGAGGAGGGTAAAACTCGAGAAGGAGTCGCGGCTGTGGAGCAAGTGCGAAGCGTTCTCCAGTATCAAGAGGTGTGTGAACAGAAAAAGGCCATTTTGAGTGAAAATCAGGCACTGAAGGAAAAGCTAGCTGTCAGTACAAAAGCTGTAGAGGAGGTGCAAGGAGCAATCCGAGTGTTAGTGCAAAAAATACAGATCCTGAAGGAGAAGGGCACGGACCACCAAGCCTGCGAGGCCAAGATAGAAAAGTTAAAAGCAGCGTTAGAGGCAAAGAACAGCGCGGTCACGGCCCTTCCGAAAACACCCTGCTACCCGGGAGATACTGAACGGTGGGATGGGAAAAGATGGTTTAATCCCGATGGCAGCTCCCCCACAGAGGAGTGCAAGCCTGCAAACCCCCGTTCACTAGTTTTTGAGATGCCACAAAGATTTAAGGCAAACCCGGGTTCGCTTCCCGGCGGTGAGATGGCTGCGAAAAGGGAAGGTGGAGGAGGGGAGGGAAGAAGCCGGGGAGATGTGCAGACACAGGCAGATCGAGTTATTGCGGGGGGGGAAACAACCACTGCTGAGCCGGCTCCGCAGGCGTTCAAAGCGGGGAACGCCGAGGGAAGGAGCCACTTGGCAGGGAGTGCCTGGGCAAGGGAGGATGGAGGGGGCCCTGGGGGAGGAAGGGGCAGCAGAGGAAGGGAAAACCCCAAGGAGAAGAGAGATCCGGAGGTGCTGCAGACCCCTGCTTCCGCCAGTGCGGCCCCCCAGATCTCCTCGGTGGGGAAAGGGGGGAGAGGAAGGTGGCAGGGCAAGAGGCAGTGGCAGCAGAGCGCAGCCCCCCGACCTGGGGTGCAGGGCACCATGGCCAGGAGGGAGTTAGGCACGATGCGCGTGGACATTTGGAGGCAGCTTCGGAAGCACGGGGAGGATATGACCCGCTGGGATAACGCTCCCACCAAGGTTTTGCTGGATCGACTGCTGGAGATCAGCGGGAGATCCCCATCATAGTCTAAGGCAACTGGGCCTCCCCCCCACTTCCCTGGGGTCACGGTCAGACCAGACCCAGACTGCTGGGGAGAGCCCCCACGCTGGGAGCACAGGGGGATGGGGAGCAGAGCCCATGCCGTGTCGCGGGAAAAGCCGGGGCACCCAATGCAGGCTGCGGCCGATGCCGATCAAGAAGGCTCCTCTGACAGAGAAAACGCAGGAGGAGTGAAGTGTTAAGGTTTTTTTTCTTGTTGTTTGCTTATTTTTACAAGAGAACAGAGAGGGAGAAGCTGACTTTTGCAGCCAGAGCAGCTGGGACTGCAGTGAGCAGAGGCTGGTGTCGGGCAGCGATGCCCAGCGCGGCCCAGGCCAAGTTCACAGAGGCTGTTTTGGGAAAGAAAAGTTCACAGAGGCTGTTTTGGGAAAGAAAAGCAGCAGATGAAACACTGGAGCGAGTCCTGGCCGTGATACCAACTTCAGCTTTTGTGAGCAGTGCTGTGGACTAGGTGATCTCTAGAGGTCCCTTCCAACCCCTACCACTCTGTGAGTGTGCAACAGTGGGACTGAGGACAAGCTGTAGGTGTAAAGGGCTGTGCAAGGACGGGTGTAGAGCCCTGAGCTTGGCATAAACCCTAAGGGTGAAGCAAGGAGGAAAGAACAGCATCTGCTTTCTGGCTCTTCTATAGGCTGTCCTGAAGGGTTTGGACTTCAAAATAAATTAAAAAAAAAAAAGGTATTTTAAATCATAATACCTGCCTGTTATCAGAGGTAAAGCAACAAAATCAAGAGGTACAAGCAGGGCAAATTCAAAAGGCACCAACACAGCTGAAGCAGCTCACACTTTGCATCAGTATAGTTGAATTCCATAGTGTGTCATCACACAAGCATGGGGAAGAGATTTAGGAGCAGTACCAAAAAAAAATGGAAAAAAAGGATTGAAACAGAGGAATTCTAACTACAGTGCTACCAGTACATGAAAAGTTAGAAGCTGGAAAAATGGCAGATCAAGCATGTATATACAAAGGATTGAGGGGAGGGTAATTAATGATAAAATATTCTAATTGACTTGGGACAGTGTTCACTTTGAAACAAAAAGTTAAGCTTCTAATACATGATTATAGTTGATGTGTTAACACCAGCATTTTTTCTTACAGTGAAAAAAAAGGTATATAAATAAATAAAGACTGATCATGGTAAAGAATATGCATTAATGTAATAGATTTTTAATCAAAATGTAAAGTTCTTCTGTTACAGAGGAGAGACTGAACCAAATGAAAACAAACACGATGGAGGATCGGTGAGCAGCCATTCAAGAACATAATCTAATAAATTGTATAAAAATGTACAAATATTATGTCCCTAACATCATCAAAAGGTCCTATGGGTGTAAACAATATACCTTGGTTAAGTAAGATAAGCATTAATAACAATCTTCGCTATTTTTGTCTTCCATAGGTAGCACAGAAGAATCAGTAGCCATTCCAAAGTATGGATATTATTAATTGTATGTTGTGTGGTGTTTTCTTTCCTGCTTTTATTTGACTTTATTATCATGTATGCACAGATGAAGGGAAAAACACAATTTTTTCTTTTTTTTTGGTTCAGTTACTGTGGCTGAAGTTCAAACAAGAGAAAAGTATAAGCAAATTGTGGTGGCAAGGGAAAAAAATGGATCCAGATTAAAGGGACCACCATTTCCCAAAAAAAGAGAGAAACCCCGTTTCTCTTGATGATGCCGGACATACCTCCTGTTATCGATAGTGATCATGATTGATGGATCACCAGCACGCGATGCCATGCCTGTATATGTACTACTGAAAACGTCTATCTGCAAACATCGCAGTATTTTGAGTACTACACAGTAGTATTTTGAGTACTGCAAAAAGAAAGGTGAACAAATCAGGTGTAGAAATTTCTGGTAGGGTAAGTTATATTTTTTAAAATACACTGTTAGTGTAGCTTCACATTAGGAAAACTGCATAGCACGGTTTTGGGTATAATTTAGACCACTTATGTATAAGTTGATGGTGCTGGGATGGGTAGAAAACTAAAGGTTCTCCAGTGTTGGGAATATTAACACACTACATATGTGTATGATAGGTAACCATGTATTGGTCTGATAAAAATTCTATTTTGTTATGGAGGAGACAACAAAGTGATTTTAGAGACTTAGAGCAGAAGGGTTCCTGGGATGAGAGCTGTACACCAGCATTGAGGGGCAGCTCCCATCCCTCTCTGGAAGGACACCAGCAAGCGGGAGGCACACATAAAAATTACATACAAGAAGGTACCAGCTTTCAATCAGTTTAGAACAGAGTTTAGCCAAATGTGAATATGAAATGTATCCTTTGGTTTCTAGTGGGTCTGTGATCAATTATGTGGAATCCAGCTGTGTTTGTGTGCATACTCAGCATCCAGAAATGACCTCTGCATGTCTAAGTTGTCTGCTAATACATGTGCGTGTAACATAACTTTAATGGTATGATTTTAATTATACAATGCTTTTAGAAGTGACACTAAAATTACTAGAAACTTTTTAACTGTGTGCTAAATGAAGCCTGGTTTAGGTTTTGAGCCGTTGCTGCAGATAACAGAGCATCCAGCTGTAATATTTGTAGTCCCACAGCCAGCAAAACAAACCACCAAAGCAAGGTTTGGTGTAAACCGCTCTCTGGCAGGACTCTCGTCAGCTGCTAAAATTATTAACTAGGCTGTACAGCCTAGAAGTGCAATGCTGGTTACTGTAAGAGTTTGGTTAACTGTACAAATTAGCTATAAAATCAAATATGCAGTAAACTGAGTAGCAGTTGTACACCAAAGCAAACACCCACAGACCACCCACACGAGGCAAGACCAGATAGGAAAAAGCAAATGCCCCCGAGAAGATCGATCGCTCGGTCCTGGCAAGGAGCCTTGAGCCTCAGGAGGGTTTGCTGCATCCTTGCTGGACTCGTGTGTGACAGTGCATGTCCGTGGACTATCAGAAGAGGGTCTGTGTGCCTACAGCCCATGGAATATGGGCTTCCCACTGCCAGGAACAGGCCCCAGGCTGCATACTGACACTGCAGAACCCAATGCAGAGGTTCACCAGCCTTGCTTTGGTTGGGACTGGCCAAGTGGGGAGCTTCATGTGAGCTCTGTAGCATGTGAGCTCGGTAGCTGGGCCAAGGGGTGCAGGAAGGCCTCCAGCAGCACGGCTTTGCTGGGGCTCCGCAGGCCCCCCCGGGGAGCCGCCAGAA
>NW_010223910.1:7914-33291 GCF_000690775.1 Eurypyga helias
TGGCTGCCCGGAGCTATGAACGACTCCCCCATGGACAACGGCTGCATCATCGGAAGAACATGACCTTGGGGCTGGGCAACACCGCTGGTGGGCAGAGAGGAGGGCGAGGAGCAGGGCTGCAGGGTGTGCACAGCTCTGCCTGGGGGGCCAGTGTGGATGTATGCAGCTCTGGGCACCGAGGAGCACGGTGGGGAGAGCCTTAGAGACGGGCTGGAAACAGCCCCAGGAGGACTCCAGCAGCAGAGGAGGCAGAAACAGCACCACCACCCTCCGAGCAAGGCAGATGGAGCAGCCCCACCATTGGCATCGCATGCTGGGGTCAAAGGACTTGGTGGGTCTGTGATACCCACAGACGTCCCATCTTCTCCCAGGGGACAGACAGCACCTCTGAAGCCGGTGCCTGCGCAGCGAAGGGGTGAGCAGAACCTGGGGAAAGCTGCAGCAGCTTATGTGCTGTGTGTGTATTAGCTTTGACACTTGTATGTTAAAGATTTTTCTCTTTTATCCCCTTTCTAATATTATAGATAATATTGTTTATCATTGTTAGCATTGCTGTAAGTGAATTGATGAGGACTCTTTGAGCTGATTCTTAGAGCTCTTAAGTAGACTAACAATAAATTGTATGTCTTCTTGTAAAAGTTGTATTTTTCTAGGCAACATAAATGGCAAAAGCTGTGGGAAAGCAGCAGGGCAATATTTGCTAAGCTGGAATAATGATGGAGAGAAAGATGAGCATTTAACAGTAAACTCAGAAAACTGGGTCTGGTCTAATGCCACCCTTAGTGGTCTTTCCAGGCTATATCAGCTAGTTCAGGCCTTTTTGGCCTTTTCCTGCAGTGATGCCACTCCCTCAACATATGATTAAACGGGCCTTCTCCTCACAGTACATGTATATCAGTGAAATGCCCAATTTCCAAAGCACTGCCTCACGGGCACTCAAAAACAAGCCCATCTCTGACACCAGCAGCCCTGCTGCAGAGCATCATATCTCACCTGTTTTAAGATGTGGACAATGTTGTTCAAACACAGCGCAAGCTGCTGACTCCTCCATCCCGTTGCAGAACAACCCCAGTACAAATGTGGGTCAGGTCAGAAGAGCAGCCTATTATCTACAACAGCTCCAGGAGAGAAAGCTGAGGAGCAGAGAAACCGGCTCTGCTGATGTGAACACCGTGCTAGCAGAGCGGACAGAGGGTTTATATTCTCTCGGAGATGCTGTGCAAAAGACAGATAAGGGGGTGTGAGCTGTACACATCTGTTACACATACAGGGCCGCAGGACCACTCACAGCGGGTCTGGATACTGCTTCCTTCTGTGCGGGAACTAGTTTATCACAAAGGTTACACACTGAGTACTGTTTCAGGGGACAGGGTGAAGGTTCAGTCAAGAGGCCTACTTACACCCTAGCATTTCTACTTCCACAGTCCTCCTGAGGTTGTTCATTATGCAGTGGGAGACTGCCTGGTGCACCCAAACAGAGGACTGCTATCAATGCTATGTTGGTGGGGGTTGGGGTGGGGGCAGTGGTCCTTCCAAGCCAGACTTGTTCATCAGGAAGACGGGTGATACGGGCTTCACACCGTGAGGCTCGGCTGCTGCACCACATAGCCGATACTCATGTGCATAAATACCTTCTAATAAAATTCCTGGCTTTCCACTGTGAGCAACCCCAGTCCCCCAGGGAATCACCCCGGGGCTGGAGCACTGCGCGGTGCAGCCAGCACAGCACCGCGAACTGCCCCCTACCAGCCACGCTCAGAGACTGCTCCTATTTTGCCTGCCAAGAAAGGGATTTGAAAAGATTTACTTTACCTTGGTGATGGACTTTTTACACACCTTCTCATTCAGGGTCCCCCACACAATTTTCATCAGCTCCACATCAGCGGAGTTTCATCCCAGGCTGGCATGGTGGGGGTGAGTGGAGAGGTGACCCACCAGCCAAGGCTAGGTACACTCCTTATGGAGACAGGAGACTACAGTCTGGGGGAAGGGGAGGGGAAGGAGGAAATTTTGATATGAAACATTACAAAAATTAGAAGAAATTAACCTTTTCTCGGGAACTTCTCCAAACACTCCAGTACCGGGACAAGGCACCAGAACCTGCAAGGTCAGGATTTACAAACATGGCTAGTCTGGGAACAGCAACACCTGATTTTCAGAGCGAGTACCCATACCTCTCACTTGGCTGTGTGAGAGGTGATGCTTGCGGCATCCCTGCAAACCCAGCTGTTGATTCCCCATGTAAAGCACCAAAACAGCAGCACCTACTAAGGGCGGCTGCCAGCCGGGACAATCCCAGCGGTCCCAGCATGGCCACAGCACTGGCACATCCGTACAGGAGCCGCAGTGATTCCCCATCCTCCTTCAAGGCTGCACAGAAACCTGTCCCCCTCCTCCAGTGCACTTTGCTTGTTGGTCCATCCCTCAGACCACGAGCCAACAAGGCTGCAGAGCCTTTATTTCTCTTTAAGGGGGCTTTAAACTCCCCTTAAATGCACACCCTAACTACAACAGTCATTAACCTCTCTTTTACCATCCAGATTCCTCTGCTTGCTCGGTTGCCTTCCTGGCCTTGGGGTTAAGCTTTCTGGCATATCTTAAAAGCACAAAGAACTGCACACCTGACCCATAAAACATTAATGCTCTTCCTTCTTCTTGCTCATTATCTCAGATGAGCAAGAAAGCTTAACCTCAAGCTTCTCATTAGCAAAAATCTAATTTTTTTATTAGAAAATCTAGAGCCATATTTCCCAAACTTTGAAACCCTGGCTTTAGCTCAGTGTAATATCAAGTACAAACCAGGAAACTGGCAATTACTTTTGAAATTTCCTGAAGTATGCATACTTTTAAAATAAAGGGTTTGATTCAAAGCTTTCAGGAGTTGAAGTATCTATTAAAAGAATGGTACGATTATAATATTGTCTGTTAGGTCTGACATATAAATCATTTCAGCCCCTCCTGCCTAATTATAGCTAACAAGTAAAAGTGTATCTAGAAGTAGGCAAGAAAAAACCCCACTATTTACATGCAACGGTGTTTGTTCTTTCTTCTTTGGCAAAAGTGATAGAGAAAACATTGGGAGTGAGCCTCAGCCTTTGCCTTCGTTGTCTTGTTCTTTTCCTTTTGATGTCTGAATAAAAAGGGAGTAAGAAAAGATGATTTCCACAAAAATAAACACTGCAAGATTTACAGCCCAGCTTCTGCACTGATCGTTCCCCAGCATCTTCTGAGCCTACTAAAGCACTCTGAGCTAATCATGTGAAAAGCGTTATGGAAATGTGTTTCTTCAGGAAAAATGCTCTGTGCAGTTTACAGATCTAAGCAGGTGTGACATGTCCAAGGGCATGCTGCCTTCATACAGGCAGGCCCTAAACTGGCCTGTTTCGTTAGCCCCATCACAAAGTCATGGCCAAAATGTTCCCCGCTACGTCTCACCTATTTCAGATGTCTCAAATCTCTCTCACAGAGAACCAACTTTTTCCCCCTCCATGACATGTGTTTGCATTTTTCTAGGTAAAATACCATCTGGTGATCTTATTCCCACGTTTCCAATCTCTGGGTAGATTCATTCCTAGAACAGGGAGGATAGACGTTAGCATAACATAGGATAAAGGCAAAATAGGAACTGACACGCATCTGGATAAAGCCCTCAGGTAGGTAACACTCCTACAACTTTGCAGTCTCTACAGAAGCAAGAACCCCCAGCTGCAGGCAATTCCTTGCAGGAAGGTTGTTACGGTTAAGAATCTTAATAACGAAAGTCTCAACAGTGGTTCTGTCCACTATCATCACAATTCAACAGATCCAGTAAACTCATCAGTCTGGAAGAAGAATAGCAACAAGAAGAGCAGGGAAACGAGGCGTTTCATAACTGTTGTTGTACTCCCTTGTTTTTGCCTTCCTCCCATCTGATATTCCCCCTTTCCTCCCTCGGTTTTGGGATATTTTTTGTGACTCCTTCAATTCTGGTAGAAAAGGCTACTTTTAGCCCACACCACAGATGTTTCAAAGGCAGTAAGTGACTCAAGTTAGTCTTGTGATGGAAACTGTGTTGTAGCTTCACGTTGCCATGGCTTCTTTAGTTGACAAAATAATACTTTGGAGAGGCAACGTCTAGGTCCCTCATAGCCCTCCTATTTCCCACAGGATGGGAGTAACTTGAAGGACAAAAAGTGAAATGACCCTGTAGGAAGGGAGTTGTAGGAGAAGGCTGGTGGCAGAACTGGGCATAGACCCAAGGCCCCTTCGTTTCCAGGGCTGTGCCAGCTGCCCTCCTGACTCCACTTGACGCAAGTAGGAGTTTCAGACACAAAATTCAGCCCAGCGCTGACAAACCCTCGTTCCCTCAGTCTGTGAGGACATGCTGGGTTCAGTGAAGCTTGCCTGAGACATTTTCCTGTGGTCTCAGCAGAATTTCTGGTTGGGGTGATACTCCCAGCAGCTCCCCCTCCCCACAGTACAATGCTTATGGTCCGCAAAGGTAGCAGAACCTACCCACACGTTTTGGGGCAAGGACTTGAGTTGAGTGCTTCTGACTCTACAGTGGATATATTTGCCACAAGCTATTAACTTCTGCTTGTTCCTCTTCTCCTCCTCTGAGAAAGGGGGAGGGGGGTGGTCTAATCAAGCACTGATGTTAAATACTGCAGTGCAGCCTTCTGCAGAGAGGGAGAAAAATGTCTAAATCGGTTCCTGTCAGATGTAGGTGTTGAGTCATGTTCACCCTCTGTGCAGGCTGTGCATCCCAACTTCTCCAGCCAGAAGCTGGCTCCTGATCTTCTATTCTCCCCCCTAAAACTTAGTATTAAAAAAAAAAAAAAAAGAATCAGTCAAAACACACCAGCTATTGCTTCCCTCTGTGTTTGCATCTAATTATGTCACCTGAACAATAGGAATTCTCTTAGTCTATTTTAAGGTGGCAGCTTCCTTGGAAAGCTCCGAATCTGACATCCTCGGTGTGGAACTCTGGGGAAATAAAGTTGCTTTAGATTTCCTATAAATACCTCTTCAACTAACACAAGAGTAACACCACCTTTCCCAAAGCTTGATGTTGCAATAAACAACGCTGAAGCGTAGCTTTGGGAAGAACCTGACACGAATTTTATTCTGGAAGGAAATAAATATGAACTTGAACTCTGGTCTGAGAGCTTGAAGGGACACAGATGTATTTACCCCAATGATTAGAGTCAGATATTACATGTCCTTTGAGTCAGTCGCAAACACTCATCCCCCTCAGTCCCACAGACCTCTAGTTCAGCCAGGAATCATCTTTGTTAGCAGATTTGACCAGCCAGAAAATACAATGTGAATTTTCAAGGGAAAAGCTTGTAAGGACATATGTCTGTCTCGAAGTCCTGGTACAATTACTGGAGAAAGGTTCTTCCTGGTAAGGGCAGGGTGCCCACCCCTCTCAGCTGAAAGTTAGGCAGGGAGACCTGGCAAAGGCCAAGAAAGCAGGCAGGACCACATCTCTAGGCTATAGTGATTCAGGGAAAGTCCACACTTCTTCAGCTCCCAGGTAATAAATAATTTGCAGACTGCCAAATTTTGCCTCAGGTTTCACACCCCAACATTTCTAGATCTCGAAACTCCCATGGAGTCCCTTGTGCTGTCAGAAAAAAGCCTGGTTGGTCACGTATGGCATATGGTATATGCCCAGCCATTAACATTTTTCAGACACAAACATCAATTATTACAAATAGCACATCTTGCTGTAAAGCTAATGAAGTGGGGGTGGGATGCAGATGCCCCCAGGAGGCAAGTTGGCACTGAGCTGGATTTAGACCACTCCCTAAGCGTCAGCTCATGGATGATGTTGGAAAGGATTGCAACAGAAATCTTTAAAACAGAACTGAGGTATGGGACACCAGTGCTTTGCAGAGAAGTTGGATTTATCCCACATGGACATACAGATGAAACAACACACGTGGTAGAAATTTGACAGTGTCTGGCATTCCTCTCTGGGATTTGGCCACATCAAATATCAGAGGAGCACAAAATGCCCCATTGCAAAAATAGTATGGAAGGGAGTGTGCAAGGCACTCCATCATCTATGTAGAATGCTGCAGCGTTCTCTTTTTCTATTGTTTCTTAGGCTGAGGGAGGAAAATAATGGTATCTCTGTGCAGGGGTCCCTGTCACTGCTTGCTTCCCCTCCTGTAAATTAATTTTGTCACCTCCACCACAACCACCAGCTGCAGCCAGCTCAGCTTGGGATTTTATTAAAGGTGAGCTGGGGGTGGTAATCAGAGACACTCAAAGCAGAGAGGCAGCAGCCCAGTCAGATTTGTTGAGGGAGTGATGGAAATGATCCCACGCACGTTAATCTTAAAGACCTCCAGGATCAGTTTCAAACCAGAGGTAGAATGTCTGCTGAGGACCCTTGTTTGAGTCTCTGGCGCATCTCACACCAAGCATATTATCGTAGAATCACGGAGTGGTTTCGGTTGGAAGGGACCTTACACACCATCTGTTCCCACCCCCCTGCCATGGGCAGGGACACCTTCCACTAGACCAGGTTGCTCAAAGCCTCATCCAGCCTGGCCTTGAACACTTCCAGGGATGGGGCATCCACAGCTTCTCTGGGCAACCTGTGCCAGTGCTTCACCACCCTCTCCGGGAAGAATTTCTTCCTGATACCCAATCTAAATCTCCTCACTTTCAATTTAAACCCATTACCCCTTGTCCTGTCACTACAGGTCCCTGTAAAGAGTCTCCCCCCCCAGCTTCCTTGTAGGCTCTCTTCAAGTAATCCTACCTGCAGCCTAGGAAAAAAAAGGAGTCAGCAGGAGCTCTGAACACCACTTGGTCTAGTGAGAAACCACACAGGTTCAGTAAAGCAGAAAAAGGATGCAGGGAACCACGAAGGCTGACAAAGGAAAGCATAAGATGGGTTTGGAGAAAGGGGGATCCTGGCGAAGGTCAGAGTAGGTGGGAAGAACAGGGAGCACAACGTCTTCAAGAACGAGGATGGTGGTTCGGCAGGATGTCACAATGAGAAGTGTTTAGCTTGTGATGAACAGAGGAAGACAAAGACAGGAGGAAAGGCAGGGAAGAAATAAAGATGGCAGATCACCAGATTTATTTATCTAAGAGGACTTAAAAAGAATCACTCTGAAAGGTGACTGAAATATTACACTATTTCATTGCTTGCTGTCATTTTAATTCAGCATCTGTCTTAGCCTTACCATAAGGCAAAACTGAGGTAATATTTAGGATAATATAGCCTTACTGACTGCTACCCTCAGGTTACACATCCTCAGCGTGCCTTCACAGAGCAGCACTTCCCTGCCACCATAGGCCAGCAACCCAACGTCGATGGAGAAAGACTTTCACTCAGCGTCAATGCAATCCCAGAGTCACAACCTAAGACCCCAGAAATGCAGTGTACACTCCGAGTGAATCGCCTGAAGCCTCTGAGCATCCACACGCAAAAGTGAATTGTCATTCTCATCTGTTTTTGTAAGAGGCCTTGAAGTCTGTGGGTTAAAACCTTTATAAAAATATGTAATATGATTCTCGCCTGTCAAATATAAATGTGGCATGCAGCGTGGAAAGCTGATGATTTCCTACAGTCATCCCAAAACCAATCTCATCTAAGCTTGACAGTAGGAAAGGGCACTGCTTGCACTGAATTCTGCAGAATAAAGCCTAAGCTACAAGTGCTTCGAGTGTGCACTTCATCTGAGCTGCCAGTTCTTGGACCTCAAACCAGGATCGTACTTTCTACTGCCTACAAAAAGAAAATAAATGGTTTAGTGTTCTTCTAGCAAAGACTTTGGTCTGGTTCTCTAACTGGTGCAGGTGGGAGAATTCACAGCTAACAGCAAAGTCACACAAAACTCTAAAGAACACCTGCAGAGGTATTCTGTAGGGAAGAGGTGCTTACAGGTACGCTTCAGAGCAATCTCAGCATGCACGCACAACGGCAGGTAAATCCAAACCCACCAGTTACTATGATTTCATTCCAATTCTATAGAATTCTTCTCTATGATTGGATACATACACTCTATCTACAGATTTTGTTTTCCTACTCAGACCAAGCTTGTAGGGGATGAGTAGCTCCCATGAAGTCAGCTGATGACAGCAGAAAAAACAGTGTAAGGGAGAAAAGAATCAGGTCCAGAGTGTTTCAAACACACATTGTTTGGCAGCTAGTCAGTGCTGGGAAAGGCCCCCGAACGAAGCTGTTTCTAAGATAATACTGTAAATAATTTTGCTGTTTGAAAAGATGGACACAAACATGTGCCTCTGCTAGACTTTATACAACTACCCATTTAAGACAAGAAAAAAACAGATGTATCTGTGCCTCCTGAAAAGAGATATCAAAGCACAATAAATGACAGGCAAAAATGCAGTTTTCCATCCCTCTGTCCAAATCGATGCACTTGTTGGCAGCTGGGCTCTCCTTTCTTTTCTGGCAAACTGAAGTGTCTGTGCAAAAAGTGACTCCTAAATTAAGGCTGCTTGGCACTTTCCAGTACACAGCTCTGTTTCCAGCTGGTTGTGATTTTACTTACCAAGCATTAAACACTGGGGTTGAAGTACTCCACGCTGGAGGTCTGCTTCAGGATAGGTTATTATGTTCTAAAATAGTTCTTCTAGAAATGGTTAGGCGTTTCTGAAAACAAGGCTCAGGGGATGTATATATTTTTTTCCCCCCATTTAAAACAAAGCATCCAATTACTTTGTTAAAACGTTTTAGCGACACAACATTTTGAAGTTGGGCCTTGAAATTTGGTGGGGTTGTCACAGCAGTGTATGCCTTCTGCCCGTCGCCTGTGTGCCCGCCGAGGGATGTGCCGGTGTCCCAGCTCAGTCCCTTGCGGCACCAGCCCCACGCAGAGGAGATGGGCAGAGCCTGCCCCATGCCTGTCTCTCCTGAGCTCCCAGAGAGGGGAGAACAGTAAGATCATTTCATCTGTGTCTATGTTCTTCACACTCCCCTGGCAGCACAGAAGGGACAGGGACAAGAGCCTGATTCCAGAGGTAGTGCCAGCACAGGCAAGCCTCCGCTGCTCTTTGGATCACCCCGGCAGCCTGCCCGCATGGCAGTTTGAAGACAGCCCAGGGAATGAGACCAGCAGCAGCGTTTCTGGTCACCATACGGCCACGCCACCTGCACCGCAGTCAGCACAGGGCTGAGCCCGCAGCCAGGAGCTGAGCCCAGCACCGGAGCCACAGCCTCCCGCGTCGCGCTGGGAGGAACAAGGTCGCCTGCTGAAAACTCGGAAGGGACGTGAGGAAAAGGGAAGGAAGGAGGGAGAGGAGAGAAGGGGAGTGTGGGGTGATGACAAGAGGCATCTCCCAGGAGCAGACCTACCAGCTTCTCCTTCTGCCTTTCAACAAAAATACCAATGCTGCTGAGGTGAGTTTTATGGGGAAAATAGCTTTTGTGATTCTTTTTGGTGTCACACAAACTTTTTTTTTTTCCCTAAATCTGCACTGGACTGAGTGTTAAAAGCTGTTGTTTTTCTGTTTCTCAGGTTTGTTTTGACATCTTAAGTCTCCAGAAGCCCTGAGCTTACCTGCAGCTTGATAAAGCAAATGAAGCATGGTGAAATGGACAATAAGCTACCTCCAGCTGCTCCTCCCTTCTCCAGAAACGTGGCACATGAATCATGGAGCATTTCCTTGACAAGGAACACGCATGGAGCAGGAACCTACCCAACGCAGAAGGCTGGAAGCAGGAGAGTCAGTTTCTCAGTAGGAAATGCAGAGTAGCTTTCATCTTCCCATCTCTTCCTCCAAAGCCTGATATGGAGCAAGAGATCACCAACTCCAGTCATCAGGAAGGAAGAAAAAACCCCAAACAAATAAATCACACCTCACAGCCTGGCCAGAATCAGCATATGAACTGAAAAAAGCTCCCTATCCCATGCTGAGACTTTACATCGAATGAAAAACTCTGAAGCCTGGGTCTGGCATCTGCTCAGCCTTCTTTGATGAAAAGCTCCCTCCAGCTGCTGGTTCAGTAGCAGTCAGCTTTGGAGCTTAAGTGGTGATGGTTACTGCATCCAGTGGGGTTCCCAGTTCAAGTCTCAGTCGTGAAGAAGCCAGCAATTACTTAGTCTGAGTTTCTTTGACTCTCATCACTTAAACGCACATTAGAAAGTTCATACCCAAATTACCTTTAGAAACAAAGTTATTAAAAAGTCAAACAGTCCACAGGTTGGGACTACAAGTTCAATGTGTACCTTATAAAAGGGTGCCGTACTCACTCGTCCGATCACATGCCACTTTCACCCACCGGCTGCACGCAGGCAGGGACAGGATAACCACGTGCTACCCAATCCGTCGGAAATCTGGCATTTTTGAAGTGTTCTACTTTTGCGACCTAAATTGTATCTCTCCAATGTACTTTAGGCTACAATAAGAAATCATGCTGAGAAACTTCATCCCAGTAATGGAAGCTTATTGAGTACACCACTAAGCTCATCCCTCCTCCGCAGGGAAACATGGAACAGACACCCCATCGATCCCTTCTGAGCTGAAATGACTTACCCATCGTGCTGGTACAGTGATACTAGAAATGACCCTCTAATATTGCCAAAAGCAGGCGCTTCCCCAAATCCTTAAACTGTGCTAATTCTGCAGGGGAGGTGCAGCAGGCACTGCAGATTGACACAGCTAGCCCTCTGTTTTTTCACATGCATTTCACCACGTACATCTGTGGGTGCTGACTGAGCTAAGGCAGGTTTTACTTCCCCCACTATTCCCCAAAGCAAAAAGATCACCCTAAGGAAGCCTAAGCAAATTGCTGTAGCTGAGGGCATGGGCTCTGTGTGGACTAAAGCATACCTGCACATGGATTTCCAGACCAGAGCAAACCTCATAAAAATGGGTAGGGCAGGGGAGAAAGATCTGCTGGCCAAATACCACCAGCAGCATAGCCACAGAAGATGTTTCTGCATCCCGACCATAGGGTGCCCCTGAGTTCTCACCACCTCCCTCAGAGCATCCCACCTTCTTGACAGTGCACAGCAGCAAAGGAGGTAATGAACATCCCATTCTCCTATCCCACACTTAGGAAATGCAAATCAGTGCCATAGCTGTTTATTCTTTCTCCTATTTTTACTTCTGTAAGAAATGCACGTTTCTGATAGTGTTAAAATACTTCAGATAATGAGAACGAAACCAGAGCCTGCTTTGAAGGACAAATATTTTCCAGGTGCCTTCACCCAAGCACAAAGAAACCAGAATCTTAGCTTTGCTCCACATTTCCCACTATCAGCAAGGACATTCAGGGAGGTTTCTCAAAACAAAGAGGCGCTCACATTCAGTCTCTTCCTCTGTTTATCAGGGAACATTAGATCCTCTACAATGCCCAAGTGATTTCCACTTTCCCTGAGCCCACACAGCTCACAGAGAAAAGGTGGGAGATTAGCTCTGGAATTCCTCCCATCTCTGCTTCTTCGAGAGAATTTGGTTTAGTAAGACTTGAATCTTCCCCCCCCAAATCTTTTCCTTCCTCATTTTTCTGGGTTTCTAGTCCATAACCTGCCTCCCATTGCACAGAGCTTCTGACTGTTTCTTAGACAAGTGCCAGGGTTTATTTTTGCAGTAAGAAGTCAAACAAGAACGCAGTCCCCCACCCTTTCCAGCCACGCAGCCTGCACCAAAGCGTGGGTATTTCAGGCCCTGAGAGAGAAATGCCACATTTCAGAGGCTCAGACTGCGTCTCACAGTCACCCCCTTTTTAAAAGGAGGAGCTGCAAGGCGAACTTCAGCAGATCACACCTACAACAGGATCAGATGGAGAGAGATGCAGCACAGCAATGCAAGTGTTCCGTCAGCAGGGTGAATGAGGTCTCCCTTCACACCATCTCTACCCAGAGCAGGATCATTCCCAAATAACCTCTGCCTAGATGTGAGGATGAGATGCCAGCAGTTTTACTAGCATCACAGAGACCCATACAAATAAGAACAATCCTCTTAGTAAAACAAACTAAAGACTGGATGGCAAATGTGAGAGTGCTCCCCGTAACATTTCCTACACGTACCAGAAGTCCTTACACCAGAGGGAGGTGGTGGGGGAAGAAACCACGAGACTGGGAACAGCTCCATGCCGTTGAAATTAGGCTTGTCAGAAGCTGTTGAATGTCTTTGCCACGTAACAGCTGATGAGACAGACGGGAGCTCACTTTCTTTGGCCACAAGATTTCTGATTTCCAGAACAACGTTGTCAATCAGGTCATACTCCTCCTCACCACCTGAAGTGATCTTTTTAAGTTATTGGGCACTTTTAACTCCAGCTTTTGAAGAAAAGTCTCAAAATTGCTTAGTTCTTTAAAAATCCTGCAAAACCAGGGCTCAGATTGGTGAGCGATCCTCATCGGTGCCCCAGTGGAACAAAGTTGGAAGCATTTCATCCCTGTCAGGCATCAGGGAGCTCAGGAAGCCACAAGGAAACCAAGCTTCACTGGGTTATTATTGGAGTTTTTTTTAATAATTCTGTCAAAGAAGTGAAGGCAGGCCCAAAAAGGAAACACAACATACTATTTGTGGCTTTTGCAGAATGGTATTGCAGCAACACAGCATCTGTTTCTCTTCTAAAATCGGGTTGATACCTAGCTAGCCTTCTCCCACCCCAATGCTATAGACTTCCCGGTCACCTCGTGCCTTGTACCTGGCAACTGTGTCCTGAACCGCAGCTTCACTGGTTCCTTACCTGTTAATCCATTGATGATCTGCTGGCTGTTTCCTGCAGCTCTGGCAGAAATCTGAAGAGACAAGCTTGCCCTGTAAGAATAATCCCGTGTCAGGTTGCCACAGCCATCCCCAGAGCCCACCATAATGCTTCCTTTTGTAACAGAGCCACGAGATACCTGTGCCAAAGTTCTTTTGAACACGCATAGAAAACGTTAACGAAAACGTTTTTCCAACCCACAAACACATTGTCCCATCTTTTCATCTTTCCAGAGCTGGGTTTTGCTGAAACGGCAGTCAGCAGCTTTAATGAAGTACTTCGGTTTGGGGTACGGGGTACAGGGTACACCTACACTGCAACTACAGGAGGAGCCCACAGCGCGGGTGAGGTGAACCCTGTTACAGGTAACGCTAGGCAAAAATCAGAGCACCCCTGCTCCCCGGGCTGCAGCCCAAGAGCACAAATCCTGAGGTCTCCATGAACACAGAGTGGACTGTTGTGCACTCTAATTTCCTTGCTGCCTTCTTCGCCTAAGGCGGCAGAGCACGTGCCAGGCACAAGTTGACAGTGGTGGCACCTTTGCTGTGCCAGCCATGCTCTGGTTGGGAATCCAAGGCTACCGCGCTACTACAGTGTCACATTTAATGCCAAACAGCAGTGCCTTCTCTGTTGCTAGCCCCACTGTAACCAATCGCCTTGTTCCCTAAAGATAAGTTATCTGTATTTGCACACAGAGAACCTCAAGGAGGAGCAGTCAAAATTTAGGAGGGTAAACTCTCCCCACAGAGCCATCAGGGTGGTGGGAACGGAATTGCACGTAGGCTAAAAGAGCAATCCAAAGTCTGCTCTTTTAAAGCAGCAGTGGATTTGCTTACATCTCAGGAGCTTTTAATGAATTCACCTCAATAGTGTTTTTCAAATCATAGGGAAAGTAATCTTTAACATCTCACAGTCTAACAATCTACCAAAATGAAGAGGTCTTCATGGTTTGGGTTGGAAGTGACCTCACAGACCATCCAGTTCCAACCCCCCTGCCATGGGCAGGGACACCTTCCACTAGACCAGGTTGCTCAAAGCCTCATCCAGCCTGGCCTTGAGCACTTCCAGGGCTGCGGCATCCGCAGCTCCTCTGGGCAACCTGTTTCAGTAGCTCACACAGGCTCCATTACACCAATACAATGATCCTTTCAGCTACAGCTTAGGAAGTTGACCAGCTGCTAGCAGAAGGCTTCTCCCCAAAATCTGCAAGGAAGAAAAAAGGTCACAGAATTGCAGATATACAAATTCTGAATTCCCAAGGCATTTCACAAAGTAAATCTTCACATTTCTTGCAGAAGCAGGAGTTTTGCTTAGCTTGCTGTCTATTCAAAGACAGGGAAAGACGCCTGGCACCCAGAATTCCATTAAACGAGCCATTTCCTGGGTTTATTTTCTGTTTAACAGCAGTAAATTGAAGGCTTTCAAGTGTCCAAGTGGTATGTATGAAGCTTCACTTAGCACCTCCCAAAATCAACAGCACACTCTTCCGCCACCTATTCAGAGAGATGCTCACCAACAGTTTGTCACTGCTACAGACACAGTGATTTACTCTGGGTAGGGAATGGGAGCCAGGTTCTCTCATTCACTTAACAAGACTCCATGAAAAATATTCAAAAAACCAGCAAGTATCAACTCAGGACAAAACATACTTTATTGTACTGTAATGTCAGAAGTACAAGAGAAGTACTGCAGAGAACCATGCTAACGGGGCTTTCAGGGCCTGTGAAGGACAGAAGTACAAGATAATGGGGTACTACTGTACTCAGTGCAAAAACTGATCCATTTGAGGCACAAGTACACTATTGTTTAAGCAGCTTGATTCAAGCACAGCTCTGGTATGTGATCTACTCTGCTTTCTTCCTATGTGACAATTCTATCATAAAGCTACTTTTACATGAAATCAGCAGTAAAGTCAGGGGTGTCCAAATTGCCACTTGGCAAGCAAAAAAAATTAGTAAAAATACCCTGCATAGCCACCCTCCACATTTTACTTTCAGATACGGAGCTGTGACTAGTGAAGAAAAATTACTCTGAAAGGTCAGAGCCCAGATCTGTTTGGTTGGGTTTTTCCCCGCCGTCTAGTGTGTCTGTGGGTAACTTATTTCACACTGAACACAGTTTATCCAATAAGAAAAAAAAAAACAACCTGTATCTTTGATAAGGACTCTTACATATCTAACATTCAAATAAATTTCAGCCCTTGAGATCTTAACTTATGGCTTAAGACACAATGAAAGTCCTTGGGCACCCTTGAGTTAAGTTAATAAAGAGCATTTTTTGCTAAAAAGGCAAGCAAGACCACTGTTTTAAACAGAGCTGACCTCTACAAGAAGAAAGCAGGAATCGGAGTCACTAGTTACTGCTGGGCTGACATACTCCTGCCCAGAAAGAGAAAAACGTTAACATCACAATGAAAAGGTTCAACAAAGTTGAAAGATCAAGGTTTCAACACCAGAAGCAGCATTTGAAAACAAGCTGTTAAACTTAAATCTTTTCAAGAGATGCAGATTGCATAACTCTAGGCATGAACAAACATGCTGGCAATCTTCTCCTTTTACACAGCAGCTGTGTTTAACATAGGAAGTTCTGGGTTTAAAGAAAGCTACTTGAAGAATTAAGATTTGCAATTCCCTGTCTATTTAATGAGATTAGTAGAGAAACAAAAAAAATTACTACTGAAGCAGTAGTTTCTCAGTGGCTCCCTATCATTACAAACACAGCCTGATCTGTAAGCAACGCAAGACTAAACAGACAACTAACATTTTATATTATTACTATGCTTATAAGTTACATCAGTTAAAGTTAAAAAAAGCCAAGCAGTTTTGCCCTATTTCAAGAATAGTTTCCAATCAACACCAGTTTACATGGTGAATGGGACTTCACAAATAAACGAGGAATGGTGACATCTTTGGGTCAAGAATGACAAGAAATAATGGGCTCTGTGCTACCAATCAACCTCAACAAGAATATGGCACAAGGGCCAGCCCAAGCTGTACCAACACTGAACCTTTAGCACTCGGCACAAATTCGGATCTCCTTACTTTTAGCTAGCAAATCAGGTGAAAAGACCGGGTAAAAAAAAAAACCCACCTAACTAAAAAATTAAGCCAAAAATTGGAATATACTTTTTAAAAAACATCTGTAGTTTTAAAACAACTTTCTGCTGCCATCAGTTTGTGCAAACTAAAAAAAAAAAACTCATTAAATTTCTCTCTCTAACAAAAGACAAATCCCCCAAATATTTTCCACCGTATCTGTAGATACAGTCTCAAATCTAACAGATGTAAATGCAAGAGAGAAAAAGTTACAGCATCTGCACAACATTCTTTCTACAAACAGCTGCTGGAGGGAAAAGTAAAATATAAAAGGAATAAAGAAAGGAAGGTTCCATCTGAAATACTCTCATAATCTTTCCCACTCTGTAGTCCATGAATCCGACTCTGATGCTAAGGTGACAGTGTATGTAAGCAGAATTTTTTGTTGATTTTATTATTTTCGAGTTTCAATTGAAGAGAACCTGAGCAGGGAGCCAAGTCTCTTCAGGAATTGTCAGATGGAACATGCTCCTCAAATCCTTCGCTCTCTCGCACCAACGCTCTTTCCAGGATAACACGGCCTTCCTTGTAGCGCTGGCTGTCTTCAGTGGCAAATTCATAGATCCAACCCAGTTTGCTGTTGCAGTTCTTGCAGCTCACGTCTCGAACCATGTGGCGGCCAGTGAGCATGACCCGATCCTGAACTTCACTGTACTGCAGATTTACCACCTGGTACAAATACGGGAGGGGTGGGGAATAGAAAGGGTTAGTCTGCCCAGCACAAAGCTTGGTAACAGCGTGCACGACTGTCAATGCTTTCAAAGCTGTGAGCCTGTGGCCCTGCACAAGAACTGAAAACTGCAGCCTACGGTAATAAGTCAGCGGCGCTTGACAATCTCCTGCTTGAGAAGGTAACACTTTAAAGATGTGCTTCACAGGGATGTAGAACCCTCATGGTTTAAGTGAGAAGCATGAAATGCTAGTTTATCTTTAGTTAATCTTTGGGTGAGAAATTCCTGACGAATACCTTGTAAACTAATGGATATTAATCCACTTGTAATATGTGTAACCTACTTCTAGCAACTGATGTGATCACTTATTCTCAGAAATGAGAACCAAAACGTAAGAGGTACTACTTGAAAAATCTTGGGGTGCTTTTGAAATAATCATTTAATAGAAAGGAAAGCTCAGTGGCCGAGTGCGTAGGCATTAAACATTCACCTGCTTTGTATGCTATCTCCACAGTTTACAATATACCTTCAACTTGTTTAGGCAGCAACACCACAGAACCAGGAAGTTGAGGTCAGAACTATATCCAAACTGCTAATACGCGGTAGGAATCTAAAAGATGGGGCTGCACTGCTTTCTCAACTTTCCACCTGACCGCGCTTGCTCTCTCTGCTTCAGCTGTAGGGCTTCTGACTGCAGAAATGTAATCAAACTTCTGGGATTAAACCCCACCATGTAACACAAGAAAAATTTGAACCCCAGGATCCAGCGCTTATTGGACGAGAAAGAAACGAGAAGCACAGCTCTCTTATAGCTATGGAGCCTAACGCCTGCATATAAACACTACTGATAGGATTCAGCATGCCAAAAATCCCAAGGCCAGGGACTTGGAACTTTGTGAGAGGACAATCATGATTTTTTCAGTGAGCCTAATGGACAAGTCTATATGGAAGGGGTTAATAAATAATGCTACGACTCGCTCAGTTATGACTCTCATATTTCAATCTGTTGAATTAAACCAAATTTGATCAATAAAAGCATACTAAACTAAACCAGACTATTATTGCCTGTAAAAAAGATTGTGGATATCTAAAATTACCGAAACACTGTTAGCTTAAACGCATTTTAGAAATTAAACAGAATATTATCTAGACTTTTTTTTTTTTTAACGGAG
Source organism: Eurypyga helias (assembly GCF_000690775.1). Classification (NCBI taxonomy): domain Eukaryota; kingdom Metazoa; phylum Chordata; class Aves; order Eurypygiformes; family Eurypygidae; genus Eurypyga; species Eurypyga helias. The sequence goes on from NW_010223910.1 coordinate 25,541, forward strand.
TAGAAGTGCAAACGTCTTTGAAACTCTCTGACAGACAAAAGATACCCTCACAGTGAATCTGAGGTTCATATTACAGTAGTCTCCAAAGTTAAAACTCCCTGTATTCTGGCATGATGCCTCTCTACACAAAATCCTCTCTGCAGCCTTTTAGTATTGCAGATAAACTAATTCAGGTAGCTTGCCATCAATAGGAAATGCCTAATTTGACTTCAAAGACAGCCGAATAGAACAAAAGATAAACTAAAAAAATTAAAATTACACAACACTTTAGCCGAGAAGCTTTCGGGTTTTGTTAACAGATTTGTATCCCACAGCCTCATTTTGCAATAACAAACAGCAGTTCCCTCTCAGCTTCTTACCAACCTTGTTAAAAAGAAAGGCTCTTCCTGTGGCCCCTGTAAAACGAGTGGAGATGAGCTCAGAACGATTGGTCAGAATCGTGTCGCAGTTGGCACAGGAGAACAGGCGAGTCCCACCAATATGATCCAGGAAAATTCTTCCCATTTTTAGAACCTAAGTTTATACTCAAGACCTGAAAGGAAAAAGAAAGATCATGTACATGGAAAAAAAACCCAATACAGAAAAACAAACAAACCCCACAAAACACCCCACGCATATTCTGCCAACCAATTCAGGGAATGCCAGAGGAAGTTCTTCCTTTCACAGATGAACTACTCAACTTACAGACTGCATTCATCCTTTCTCAACAAGACAAGTTCTTTCCCAAAGTGACCATCTTAACAGTAAGATGACACACCTAGATATAAGCTAATTACATTAAATGAGCAAAACACGAACTGAAACCTTTAAAATACAGTTCAAATATTTGCAGACCACTGCTGGGCCTTACAGTTCTCAAACTCAAAAGCTTCTACTTCTTTCCTATTTTCTTTTCCTCTCTAATACAATACTGAAATTCCATTCCAGTATATTCCAACGACACATGCATCTTAGTCAGCACTGGGAAATGGAGCACTAAGAAGTACATTGAGTCACCAAGACAATTATAGTTTAATTTCCCCACATCACTCCCCCTTTTTAAAATATATATTTATTTTGTCACTTCCCCTCAGCTTTGCACAATCTATGACATGCAACCACACAGCACCACTGTCCAGGATGCTTTAGTCTTCTAGTACAGCAGACTGGGCTACTGTATTTGACTTGACACTTACTGGTTTCATACACATAACAACATAGTAAAGGTTTGGATGCTATTTCACATAACAAACAATCCACCCAGTCTTTACACCAGGCAGTTTTATGTACCAACATTTAAAGCTGTCTAAACGAAATAGGAAATACTGTTTCATTTACCCAAGCTATTTCCAAAGCATCATCACTAAAATACCTCAGCAGCTCCAACGAGCAGAAAATGAGAGGTTAGAAGGTTTATAGCAGATGATCTGCAGTACCTGATAAATAAACCTCTTCACTGCCTGGGAAAATTAAAGTATCACCAAGCTTATGCCAACTAATAAGAATTACTCAAAGTTAATGAGCGAGTAGGCACAGAACATATCAGACAGCTGAAAACTTAAATCACAAAGGATGACGTAACAGGACAAAGGAATTAAATGATGATTTCTTTTTTTCCCATTTCAACTGCAGAAGTTTTATGACTAAACATCTATAGTTAAACAAGTTAAATATACCCCCGGTGATGTTTCCCATGTGGAATCAGGAAAGAGTATTGTCTCTACTTTGGTCACGCAGAGTAATGCAAAGTAAATCTGACACGCGTTACAGTTGTGTGGGTATTACTTTTCAGAGCAGGATGCAGTGTGCCGTCCATAGAGGAATTAATCAAATTTTGTGCTCGTCAAGTTGAATACTCTCTGTCAAATGCCTTTAAGAAGTGCAAATACTTAAATTAAACCCATTTCAAGTTTTAGGGGATCACTTTGTTAAAGCTTACTCTGACGTGCCCAAAGCAAATGGGACTAAAACATGCATTTGCACACACAAAATTTAAAATACCATTTTTACATGTAAAACCAGAAACTCATGTCTTGAGTTTGACAAAACTGTTTCAAGGACTTTCCTAAGTGTAGGGGTGTGACTCCACTGGAAACGCAAGAAGCATTTTCCTTCAATTTCTTTAAGCATGATACCTCTCTAACATGCCTTTATCTTTTCTAGCAAGCGAGGGCAAAAGAAAAAATTGAAATGTGAAATGTGGCAGCATGAAGGAAATCAACAGACGACACTAAGTGAGAATAAACAAGTATCAGTCAAAGTCTCCAAACAGAAGAAACCACAAATACAGGCAATAACAGCAATTGTGAAAGATATGCCCATAAGGCACTTGGCCTAGCTCCATGTGCCATCCCTACTGATTTTGGATAATGTTATTTCTGCGTTGATTGTATTATGGATTAAAAACAATTAACCTATCATAAGTTACTGTAAATGCAGAGCCAACATACAAAGGGGTATTTTTTCCAGGGTAAACACAATGCTCACCCTGTCAGTATTTTTAGAAGCCAACATAAATCCCAAAACATCCCTCTCCTTTACCAAAAGCAACATAAACACTAAGCTTGTGATGTGACAAGAACAGATCCATCACACAGACTAACCCCACAAAACATGCTATTTTGAAAAACATGCATCTGAACACTTAAAATGCAAATACATCACCTATCTAAATACATAATTCACGTTACTGCTTCCAGGAAAGCAGTAACCCAGAGTCACTAAAACCAAAATTTAAATGCTTCAGAAGACAGTGTGAGTGTAATTATTACACCAAGTTAGAAGTTAAAGTGACATATAAATGTATTACTTCTGGACATGGCATTATGCATGGACTGAAGCGTTGAGTCCTGAAGATACCGAACATTAAATGCATAAATAACTACGTTCAAAGACTTAAAGCTGCAAAACCTGCCTAGTAATACAAGGCCTAGACTCTTCAATTATTTATATTGCCCCCAAAAGCTGAAAGTAGCTTCACCAAGTATCAAAATGAGAAAAAAAACTTCCAGTAAGACTTGGGTCCCAACAGAAAGACGAAGTGAGATCATTTGATGGCAGCACAAGGCTGTCGGAATTCCTACTAAAGTTACAGCAGAATCTAATAAAGCAACTGGTACCAGAACAATTTTCTTCAGAATACAGTGCATAAAAAGAAATGTATTCTTGAAATAAATACACATTTAAAAATTCAGAAAATTAAATTCTACAATCTGCATTATATCAGTCAAAATGGTCTAGATTTTGAGTATGTTTTCTTTTTTAAGAAACCGCTAAACCCATGTAAAACTCCTAGAATGTCCAACATTTAACATAACCTCTGCGCTTAACTGCCCCCTGGCAGATTTCAGTCAAAATAGATAGCAGCCTACAGCTACCATTAGCCACTGATTTTCATTACCACGGGATTTCAGTGAATCCATAAGGGTGCAGGTGAAGCATTACAAAACTAGTCCCCTTACATCAGTCTTCATATTATTGCTCACAGTAGTAAAAAGTAGAAAGAAAAGTTACAAAATGACTGCTAGTAAGGCAGCCTTCAACTGCAGCATTTGATCGTGAAGTTTCTAAATAAGCCAACAAGGAACTTTCGCTTTTTCCTATCCTACAGAGTAGAGGAAGCTAATTTCAACTTGGAATCATTCCACACTCTCCCCTCCCCCATCCCAAAGCTAAAACCAGTATTCACTTGTAAGACCCAGTCAGAAGGTACTTGCTGTGGATAAAGACCATCCTTCCCTTATGTTAGGATCCTGAATCCTCACTGTACATTGGAAAAAAACAAAAGCACAACAGAACAAGGGAAAGCAATTTTCCATTACTCTCAGGCTCGTATCCCTTACATACAGAAGTGGTGTGTGCAAAGTTACCCAAGATAACCACGTCATTTTTTTTTTCCTATAGTTTTCATTTCCCATGTAAAAGGTGTGGGCGTCTGTTTACGTTCACACATGCATAAATGATCTGAAAAAAAGATCTGCACTTATAGGCAGCTTTTATAGGCAGTGGGAGGGCTTTCCTAAATGAAGAGAAGCCAAAGAACTGTGAAACGTTAACGCACTGCTAAAGCTTCAGATCCTCCACCTAGGGGAGGAGAACGAAGGAAGCGCACTTACCCATTCACTCACTCGTAAAACCAGTGAAAATAACTTGCAGTGCTTCAGAGAGCCAGTCAAGGTCCCTGTTGCTATTCACAACCCCAGCAAGTGACACTATTGTATCACACCAATCCCATCATGCTACTAGCAGAATTTTCAGAGGCAGAGGAGAGGAATCTTGGTTATTCACAAAACCAAATGCTGAGGAAAGAACAGAGTTTTGGGTTTTTTTTGGGCCCATGGTTTCATCTTTAAAGTCAGCTAAGCATCCTTTGTCAGATACGTGTCAGTGATGAAGTCCCAATGATCCTGCCCTCACGCAAATTACCAGACTATCATGAGACTAAATTAACTTCTCCAGTGTAAAAAAGGCAGACTTATTTACTTTCACTAATGAGATACAAAGTATCTGCGACTTGTCAAATCTACACAGTTCCAAGAGTCAGGTACTTTCATGAACCGAGAGATGTGTGGTCAGGGTGCCCAGTCAGGACTGTGAGTGGTGGTCAGGGTGCCGACTATCAACCTGGATTCTCGAGAGGACCCTTAGCAGAACAATCAGCGACAGCTCCTATTACCTAGATCATGAGGCTCACTGACAGCGCATTATTTTGACAGTACAAACCTTGGCACAACTTCTTAGTCATCCTGTGAGACATTTCCTGCCCCCGTGCTTCCCCCAGTGCGTGCATGGACAGACAGGAAACACAAGCACTGTGGTTGTGTGCTATAATGTGCATTCCTAGAGCTGGATGCTCCCCAACTTCCACCTGTCTTTCAGTGTTGATTTTGGCCACACTGAGCAACAGCTGTCAGAGCTGACATTCAACAGCTTAAATCTGACCACTATCTGCACACAGAGTTGAAACCACCTGAAGCATTACTTGGCTGGTATTTGTACTACCGAATCTGCCTACCTTCACTAGCAATAAAGAACAAAAGAGCGACACAGAAAATATTTATTAACGTTTTTAAAACTAACAGTCAGTGTTTTCTTGTCTCACAGTGCATCTCTTGAAGATACAGGACCATCAACATTTGGGAGAGCCAGCAGGCACTTTCTATATACACAGTGGACTGTGGTATTTCAGGAAGCTTGGTGTTGCTTCAGCACCATCTACTGCATCTCAGATCTACAACAGAAAACAGCTGCTGGTTAAGGAATGACAAAACTACAATAGCCTCTCTTTTGTCATTTCACTGACTAAAAATGTTTTCCCTTGTTTGGTGAGCCAACAAGCAACTCTCTGCCCCTTGAAAAAGGGACGTAGATTCCCCTAGGCACAGTAAAACATTCTCAGGATCTACTTACTCTGGAACTGGGCTTAAACTTCATCTTCACATCCAGGACCTGGGCTTAAGCTTCCTCTTCTCATCTCAGAGATGGACAAAAAAGGAAAAAGAATACTTAGCACAGCTACACAAAATCACACATGAAAGAATCGCTGGATAAGCAAAAAAACCCCTTAGTCTTTACCTTCCCAGATTTCTGCTGCTCACAGGTGGGGGTGTATCTGGAAATACACACGTAGTCGGTCTCTTAGGTCTGAGATTCAGCCTTCTGCCACTGACTTCTGCAACCGTTGAGGTAAGCAAGGCTCAGCCTCTGGCCTCTGCCTACATGCAGAATTCGTTATCACAAAGCACCACGCATAGCCAAATGTGAAGAAAGTGAACTGGAACAGTATGCTGTGCTCATTAGAATCACTCAGCAACCGTAGCAAACTGTACAGGGAAGTTAATACACCCTAATGACTGAAGAGGCTTTGGCAGTCATGAAAGCTGTGCCCAGATGCAGTGCACAGCACCCACCGAGAGCAGGGTGCCTTGCAGGATGGAACTGCATCTGTGCAAGTTACACTACCATCATTTTCTCTTGAAAGCTCAGGAGTATAATTTCCTATTGCAAACTGGCTGTTTTTCTAGGTAAGGGAAAAGCTCTGGGTTGGGATAGCGGCACTTAAATATGTTGACATCATATACTGGTGTATGCAAGCAGTAATACAGGGTAGTTTGAGTTTACAGAGAGCATAGCCATGCAGATGGGTGCCTGTCTCCAATACAGGCCCCATATCTCAGCATCTCCCACACAGTAACTGACACCCTCATAACCCTCTTCCTAGATAACACAGAAAAGTGTTAGTTTACAAATGGTATCACTCAGATTAATTTTCTTTCCCACTACTGCACAGATTCCAAAAGCAGCAACTATTCCTGTCTCCCATTTCCCTTCCCTAAGAGAGGAAAAGGATCCTCTTTTCCTCCCTTAAATCCTCAATTGTTTTTTTATGAAAGCTGTATTTCCTGGGTTTGTAATAAATTTATTCTTATTTAATTAAGCAGATAAGACAACTTTGGCCTATTAAACCATTGTGCAACTTTCAGAAAGCTAAACTAATTCAGATTTTCTTTTTTCATGTATTTTAGTGCTGAAGTGATACAAATTTTCACCCAAAGACACCACTGATTTCATGAATCACCGGCGGGGTGGGAGGAATCAAACTAAAAAAAATGGTGAAAAGACAGTGATCATCCAAAGTTCCATACAAACTACATCCACTGGCAAAAAGGTTGCCAATATGCTTAGGGCACCACACCAAAAAATTCTTTTATCAACTAGGAAAACTGCTACATATGGGAAAGGCTCCAAAATCAAAGACAGCCTTGCTACCAAATGTCCACAGTGCACAGGCATTTTCCCCCTAAACATTTAGCGAGATGTTTTTTAGTCAGATCTTGCTTAAGGGATTTACGCATTTCAGCAAGGGCTGAACAACTCAAGATTTCAACATAGGTCAAACGATAGTAAACAAACATGAACCAAGGCTCTAACTTGGACAACACTACTTCAAGCTTGTGATGGCTACCAGCAGAGGGAATGCTAAATATATATATGTATAATTGTGTGCCTGTGTACAACTCTCAGATGACTAGTAAGCAATCTCATCTGTTTGGGTCATCTACTCCACGGGGCTTTGAGGTGCGATTTCTGTTGTCCTCACACACTGGGCAGCCACATCTGAAACTCACTCAACATCATTATTAAAACCTCTATATAAGCCATTAGGTCTGCATTCTCTAAGTGAAGTACTTCCACAAACACAGAAGTGAAAGCAGCAGATGACAGAAGCCTCCAAATAGTATTTCTAAAGACTAACATTGGCAAAAGAGAGTAACACTTAAAAATGGGCAGTTTCGTTTGTCACAAACACGACTTGAGCTCAGCTCTCTGGCAGAGTCTGCCCACACCCGAGCACACACAGCTGTTAGGCAGTGGTACCTACGGCTGCCCCAGCCGCTGGAGGGGCTTCACAACCAGAGGGCAAGCTCCCTCGTACAGGGCCTTTCCCAAAGCGAGAAGGCACTTCCCAAACAGTGCATTTCCCTAGAAATCCATGCTTTCACGGGAAAAAGAGCTGAGAGGCAAAGCAGGCTCACTGCTGAGGGCCCTGAGCACATACCACCGCTCCTGACAGCCGCCTTCCTGAGAAACAGCCACCTATGTGCTGGCACGCGGGCTCTGCTCGGGGCTGCCCCGGCGAGGAGCGAGTCTTCCTGGAGCGAGGAAGGGAGAAGCGAGACGCGTGAAGCGGCCCCGCAGCCGACAACCCGCGCCCGACGCGGTTAACCCCGGCGCAACCCTTCAGGGCGACGCCAAACCCCGAGGGGCGTCCG
>NW_010223911.1:0-14097 GCF_000690775.1 Eurypyga helias
TGCTGAGGGTGCACTCAATGCCATGTCACTGACAAAGATTTTTAACAGCGCTGTCATTACAAGTAAACTTTTTCACCTTGCTATGCATTTCCTTTTCCATATTGTTTTCAGATGTGTCAAATAGAGTATGAGAAACTCCTTGCAAGACAACAATTGAGCCACATCACTAAAATCACTCTTCCAGAAGCTTAACACAAACAAAATATAGTATTTTTCATATATAATTAAATTGCGGAACTCATGGTACCATGTAGTGATGAGGCTCAAAGGTACAAGAGTTTTCAAATCTAACTAAGATAAAGTTCAGGAAAGATACCTCCATAACCTGTTTAGCACAATGTCTTCATTGCAAACTAAGATTCAGAAAATCACACAGTGTTGATTGTCAGAGCTAGAGGGTACTCAGTGAAGGACTATTTTATACCTGCACTGTTTCTTATACACTTTCTTTAAGTATCAGCTACTGGGCAGTGTTGGAGGCAATATACTGTGCCCTCTGTATTGAGATCAGACATACACATCTGATCCAGTATGGCCATTTTAATGTTCATTGATTAGATACGTATTTCAGATTGTTATTAATGCTTAAAAAATGTGCTGGTTTTTTTCCATTTCCAATAAGACACTGTATTCTGAAAAGTGTTACTAATAAAAAGTTATCAAGCATAAATATTCATTGAATAGTAAACTTGCCTTATAAACTCAATTCCCATTATGCAGGTTGAATGTCCATCTTTAAATTTGTTACAGACCTTTGAATGAATTCTTAATTTCATTTTTCATTATTACTGTTTGAACTGTTTCCAGAAAGTGTATCTGTCCGGTAATAAAAATAAAGATATGTTGATTATTCAGCAGGCAGACCAGCATAATGTTATGTTTTGTTCTAATGGCAGAAGGTTTTGACTTTGAGACTGGAAGTTGAAGAGCACATGGCAAATCTTTCATAAGGTGCTTTCATTACACGTTAACATCCCGTAAGTTCTGCAAAACTGAAGTGTCTTATTTGGATATCAGAAACTGTTTGCTGCAATGGGATCACAGTTGAAGACATCATGTTTCTTAGCAAAATATCTACTCCCTATGATTCACACATGCAGTCCATGACTACAGCTCTCCTCCAGACACATGTTCCTCTGTTCCTACATATCAGCCGTGATAAATATTGTCTGAATTCCTTCATTTAGTGTGATTACAACACATTTGTCTACCATGAAACAAGATTTAAATATCAAGAAATCAAAGGTATAACTTACAATGTAAGAGAATTGGCACAAGATGCATTATTTTTCTTTTTTATACTCCCCCACAATCGTGATCTAATAAATACTTTTATTTGTGGGCATTAGATGTGGGCATAAAACAGACTCATTTAGTCAAGTGTCAGAATGTGGTTGTCGGGGGTTCTCTTTCAGCAGGGACATAGAACTAGTAAGTAGCTGAAGTGTGTCACCATGCATGTGGGCAACTTACATGTTCCCTGTTAATTCCATAAAGTGTCCAGATGTCGTGGCTAATATAAATAATGTGTGGAAGCCGATTCCTGGTTTTTGAAAAAAATGGAAAGGATCAAGCTTCTGAACTACAGAAAAAACTCTTCTCCTAGGTCTCAGTTGTTGTCCCAAAATATAATTTACTCTCCTGATAACAAAGTGAAAATATTTTTATAATATATGGATCACATTTGTGTGAGCCTTGTATTTTGGAAACTGAAATTCTTATGGTTCTTTGATTCTAGGCTGGAAAACTTCTAAGAAAGAGGGACAACTAGGACATCTAGATGAGAACAGCTAGTAATGTTGTGATTTAATGTATTGGATCGTCACTTTTTATGACATGGTTTGTATAACTGAGCATTTAAAAACTGTCTTTTCATGCATTTAATATGGAACAATTAAGAGCTGATTATGGCTTATTCTGAATAAATTGTGTACTATATTTAAAATGATGAGTAGAAGATGAATGATGTAACCAATGTGGACAAAGCTGAAACAGAGAATCACAACAGAAAATGTTGCTAGGAAGAAACTGTAGGTTATAATGATGAAATACTCTGAATGGCTGATAATCAAAATGCAAACAATTTTCATCATGGAACTACAATTCAAAATTATCTGTTGAATTTGGGATATTCAGTAATAACACTTAGATATTTGTGCAATATTCGTAAGCTTAAACCAAGTGAATCTAAAATGTTTTATCCAAGTTAATTTTAAACATAATGATGGCGCTTTCCTCTTAGTGTCTTTTAAATTATCTTAGTCTGAATGGTATTTTCTAATTATAACAACATATATAAAATAAAGTAGCTGAAGATGCATATTTTAATTTGTTAGTATGTGAGACCACAAAGAATAGGAAACATTAGTAGCATGATATGTTAAGGCATGATAGAGATGATAAAAAAACATGTGATCGTTAGTATGAGCAAACCTCTACCTGTTAAATATAAACACAAAATAACTAAAAAGAAATAAAAGCTATTTTGGTTTTAAAGAAGGGAACAGCGTAGACTGCTGCTCTTAGGCAGTAGCTTTACATCATAAAAACAATATAGAATTCTTCCTTTTTATTTCTTTAAAGCTTCATTAATCAGACAATAGGTTATTATAGTAACAATCACTGGCTTTTTCTCATTATCTTGAGAGAAAAAAAGTGGCCCTTTGTTCATGTGTTTTCATGTAGGAGATGCTTTCTGACATATACCATGAAGTCACAGTGTAGATACAGTGGTTATTTATACACAAATATTTATTTACAAGAATCTGCATCTCCACAGACACAGGATAACGCTGGAAGATGGGAAAAGTACCTGAAGTAGGCAAATGCAGGGATAAAATGTCCATTCATCGCCACTCGGTTCTGCCCATCCTGTTGAGTGGGCTGGGTGAGAGTATATTTTCCCTTGTTCCTGGGCTTTCCTGACACTGCTGTGAATTGCAAGAGCATTGTATCTGTCTTCAGCAAGCCCCAGGAGTCAGGCATAGCGTACAGGTAGGTAGGCTATTCCTCTCCACTGTTTCACAGCTTGTAGTGATTTGATATAGCTGAAGGTCAACACTTTAAATGAGACATCCTAGCAACTGGCAAATGGTTTCCACACTGACTGCTTGCTAAAACAACTGCTACACTATGTTGATTTAATAAGCACTTTGCTTTTAAATACAACAATTATTCTTTCTAATCTATTTTAATGTATTCAGGCATTGCTAGTTAGAAATAGATTCTGAATTTCAGTAATAGTCATGGTATGAATAGAGTTCAGTTAACAGATTTGAACAAAATCTCCTTTTTGAGCGTTTTTCACAGCCCTGAGGGGAAAAAAAAAGAAAGGAAATGATGGGTAGAGTAAAAAGGAATTGAACAAGGTCCATTGGGTCCACAAATCCAGGAGGAATTTAATGTTCTTTTTTCAAGAATATGAATCAGAAATTTTTGTTCAATAAAAGCCTTGGGGGAAAAAATTTCTTTAAGAACATGGAGCTTTTTCTTGAGCTGAGTGGCTGCAAAATTAGATAACTTCCAGCTGCTGCTTGGCCCAATCTTAAACATGGTCAACTATCAGCATACAACAGATGAAAGACTGCAGGAACTTCTTCATTATGAAGTACCTTGTAAACTGTTCAGCATCGTTCTCCCATCAAAGATACAACAATTACATATACGTCATTTTTATACTTGTATAAAATTATTATACATATTATTGTATATCATAGTTATGTACTTTTAAGCAATTTTATACAAAATGCATGCTATGTATAGACATGGGTATGCATTAAAATGGCAGTCTTTGCAAAACCCCTACATTCAACTCCCATTTCAACTATGGATAGAAATTTATAATAAAGTCAAAATGAGACATAAAGCTGATTAAACATCTCTGACATAGCTCCGATGTACTGCTAAACATCAGCAAATTGGTAAAAGGGACCATTCCATAGAAAGGCTAAACTAATCAAATTGACCAGCTGCCTAAAAAACAACTAAGTGGCAGGTAAGTAACAGCCTAAATATTTTTTAAACCAAATTTTGTAAAGAGGAAAATAAATCATTTAACACATGAGAGTGAGCAGTAAATAATGTAGATCTAACATTTTGTGTGAGTCTGAGTGTGGTTGAATGTACGCACACAAACTTTGTATATATACTAACCCACATTTATACAACTCTGATAGACTATGAAATTTCACAAGAGAAATTACATAATCTCAGTTAAGCTATTGTTCAAAAATAAATTAAACAGGACAAAACATTTAGTGTATAACTAGTTTGAAATGAAATCAGAGAGAAAGGTCCTCAATTACTCGCTGTTTTGCAAACATAAGGAATCTAGAACACAATATGACTTTGAAACCTAAACCACGGCTTCCTTAGGATATTGATTCTAAGAGGGATCATCCTGGTAATAAACAAATGAGCTCTAAATTCTGGGCCCATTTGCTGTGCAGATAATTATCACCTAACATTTAAAAAATTAAATAAATATAATAAATAAAAAAAATTAAATGACCAGTGTGGCAGAGTCTCATCTAGATGGTGATTCATCTAAGTCTCTAAGACAGAAAACAAATGTTGCCACGTGATGGTATCTCAGCCAACTACAGAGAGAGTGTAAAATCATTTGCAGTAACGGTGATTTCTTTATATTAAAGATTAAACTAGGTACAATTATTTCCACCTAAAGACCTGAAAGATCAACATGCTGTAATCCAAGAGGTATACCTGCAATTAGCCAATTACCCATTTCTTACCAAATTTATCTAAAAGGTAAGATTAAAACCAGAGTACTGATCAACAGATAATTAGACTCAAATGATGGTGCATGGACCTGTTCTCCCTGTGTTTTTGAAAATATATCTGCAGAAGAGGAAATATAATCTAAATTAATGGAAATTCAGCAGTGAAGCAAGTGGGTCAGTGGTGCAGATCCCACAGATTTGAGCACCAGGACTGCCATTTTTACAATTAGCAATACTTCTTATCAGTCTGAAAACAACAGGATGCTTTTCATGTAACCTAATTTAGGACAGCTGCATCTGAGCTAACCACTCAGGGTTCCCTTTATAGCCAGTGGAAAAAAATAGACACTTTAGTGCTGAAATTGAATCTCAAGTGTTTTAGACGTTTAGAAAGAGATAAACCATTAAAAATGCCTATTTGTTTCAACTGACTATACTGGCAACACAGTGTCGCTAACTCAAATATGGCTAATTCATATGTGGAGGGCTACTCTGATATCTTAGGTCACATATTTGCAATCAGATGTTAATCACTTGAAAATTTTGTAAAGTATTACTTCAGAAAATAACGTAACAAAAATTATTAAATGAGGCCTCGGTTAAGTTTGCAGATGATGCAAAGTTGGGTGAGAGTGTTGATCTACCTGAGGGTAGTAAGGCTCTTCAGAGGGATCTGGACAGGCTGGATCGATGGGCTGAGGCCAAGTGTATGAGATTCAACAAAGCCTAGAGTCATGTCCTACACCTGGGTCACAACCCTATGCTGCAGACCTACAGGCTTGGGGATGAGTGGCTGGAAAGCTGCCCAGCAGAAAAGGACCCTGGGGGTGTTGGTTGACAGCTGACTGAGTATGAGCCAGCATGTGCCCAGGTGGCCAGAGTGGCCAACAGCATCCTGGCCTGCATCAGGAACAGTGTGGCTAACAGGACTAGGGCAGTGATTGTGCCCCTGTACTGGGCACTGGTGAAGTCGCAGCTTGAATCCTGTGTTCAGTGTTGGGCCTCTCACTACAAGAAAGACACTGAGGTACTGGAGCGTGTCCAGAGAAGGGCAACAGAGCTGGGTAAGGATCTGGAGCAAAAGTCCTGTGAGGAGCGTCTGCGGGACTTGGGGTTGTTTAGCCTGGGGAAGAGGATGCTCAGGGGAGACCTTATCACTCTCTACAACTACCTGAAAGGGGGGTGCAGAAAGGTGGGTGTTGGTCTGTTCTCCCAAGTGACAAGTGACAGGACCAGAGGAAATGGCCTCAAGTTTCACCAGGGGAGGTTTAGATTGGATATTAGGAAAAAATTCTTCACCAAAATGGTTGTCAAGCATTGGAACAGGCTGCCCAGGGAAATGGTTGAATCACTATCTCTGGAGGTACTTAAAATATGTGCAGATGTGGTACTTAGGGACATGGTTTAGCCGTGGTATTAGCAGTGCTGGGTTAAAGGTTGTACTTGAAGATCTTAAAGGCCTTGTCCAACTCAAATGATTCTATGATTCTATGAGCTGCATTGCAGAATGCAACCTGAACTCTAAACAATTTTGCATATAAGAACCAGTTGGACCGGGGGTAAATAAATCTACTTTCAGGAATGCACTACCATGACTGTACTATTGCTGGGTCATTCAGTAAGCTCATTCAGGACTAGGTGTCTCTATCCTGAATAACAATATGAAGCATAGACGTGTCTTTTGACCAATGCTATCCTTTTAGTGGCTGTTAACCAATAGTTAAGGTGTCACTTTTCCACTAGGCAAGCTCATTGGGATGACAGGGGGAAACATTGTCTTCACTGAGACTGATGCTTGCTGCAGATATTTAGACTGAGATGTCTGGGCTTTGAGTTTCTAGATTGTGCATGCGCACAGAACTGCTCTACTCGGAGACGAGAGAGCAGAACACACTCTGCGTTTATTAGTGGGCAGCTCTTCAGAGCAAAAGGAAAGGGGAACTGCATCCCTCCTCTGTCTTGTCCCTTCATCAGACAACTGGTTAAGAGCACAGGGATTGTATGTTGTAATCAGGCTCTGGAAAACTCATTGTTACGGTAGTGAAGAAATGGCAAGAGAGGATCCATCTGACCTACATATACACATATACATCCTACATATGTGCAAAGGGTGTGATGAACTTTTGTCTGACAACGCATGCCAAAGCACAGTACAGTAAAGGTAACAGGTCTAAATAGATTTCCTGTGTTCACAGACCTACTCAGTTCTTGTTATTTGAAAATTATTTATGCTCACACTTTTTTTAACTGGGAAGATATTAGCTCTTTTGACTTAGAACAGCTTTCAGAGTAAACCATTTTCTTCATAAAACTCTTTTTAAAATCATTATCCAAGGCAATGGTTGGCAAGTGCATTGTAGAGACATTTTTTAGCTACTAATCCAACACTTCTGATCTGGAGAGAGAAATTATTTCTCAAACACTCAGGGCTGTTGGGTCTAATAACAATGCATGAAGTAGAATATACTCACCATTTCCCTAGACCTTGTTAAATCTGATGAAGAGATATTACAAATAATGGTAAGTTAAAATATCTAGTCTTAGGCCTCTATTAATTTCTGGGTTTATTAAAACTCATCCAACTCACTATTGCTTTCATTTCTTTGCTGTTCATGCTGTGGTATAGTGTTATATTACAATACAGTACCCAGTTAGTGGCAGCCCGCAGTCATATAATAATGAGCTAGGGGCAATCTTTTTTCCGCAGTGAGTTGATTTTAAATTAATTTAAACGTAGTTCATGATTTTTGGTTCACCTCCCAAATTACAAACACTGATGGCCTCATTATTGAACAACACAGCATCTGGGAAT
The DNA here is from genome assembly GCF_000690775.1 of Eurypyga helias. Taxonomy (NCBI): domain Eukaryota; kingdom Metazoa; phylum Chordata; class Aves; order Eurypygiformes; family Eurypygidae; genus Eurypyga; species Eurypyga helias. Next base: position 7,552 of record NW_010223911.1, read on the forward strand.
GACTTGAAATATGCTGATCAGTAATTTAGACATCACAAACAAAATATTTATGCGTATAAAAATCATGATCACTAAAGAATCTGAAAATCGGAGGAAGATTAATTGCACAGCATACAGTACTGTATAACATGAAATGAATTACCAAATTGTTAAAAGTAAATAAAAATGCATGCTAAGGATGAGAAAAGATTTTATGCTCGTAGCAAACTTTCATTATTGCTGTATTATACCTAATTTGGATAAGCTAATGTGTATGGAATAACGCGTTAGTACTTTTCAGTATTCTCCAGTTACACAGATATCTCAGGAAGCCACAGAGTAACAAACGTAGCTACAAAAGTTGATAGTGCTTATTTGAGACGACAGTTTTGCAAAGTATCTGCTCCATTTGTTTCAAGTGTTCTGGCTTCAAGTCTGTATTGCTACAGAATCATTTGTTTATGTCAGCCACACCAGACTCTTCCCCCTTTTGCTCAGTTTACTTTTCTATCAGTGCTAAACAAACCACAAGAGCAAGTAAAAATATTAAATTTCTCTTTCTCTCACATAAGTTAGTAAGCCACATTTGAACTTAAACATATAATATCTACACAGCTACCCTCTCTTATTTTTTGGTACAACCCTCATCTGGGAGCAACCAGCCATTCTGGAAGAGGGCTTGTGCCTCAGGTAACAGGCTACTCAGTGCAGCAGAGAGCACAGTAGGTTCCAGGGGTGAAGGAGTACACAGTGATGCAGGATGGTTAGGCAGGGACCTGAGAGGGAAGAGAGAATGGATGGAAAATCAACAATAAAGGCTAACCTCGGGGATTCAGAAGTGAGTGGAAGTTATTCACGGAGGCTCACGGAAGCAGAAATTAAAAGCAGAAACTTTTGAACAGAACAGAAAACAACAGAACAGAACAGAACAGAACAGAACAGAACAGAATAGAATAGAATAGAATAGAATAGAATAGAATAGAATGGAATAGAATGGAATCAGATCTGATGGACTAACCATCAGATTCTCACATATAAAGGGTTTTCAAGCACTTAAGAGTTTTAGGAGGCAGGTTCTGAGAACAGCCCCCCCCACCTTCATCCTTCCCCGTCAAGTGTAATAATCGATCAGCACATACAATGCTCGCTGAGGTCTGACTTTGGGGGAAGGCCCTTGGATTCTGCAGCTAGCATACATGGTGATGGGATATGCTACAGAATATTTGGTTACAAGCTTAAAAAGTGTGTTCGTTTTGGTTTGTTTCGGGGTTTTTTTTCATTTTTATCACATAGAGAAGAATACAATCAGTGTAGTTATCTCAGTATAAATAAGATCTCTTTTAAAAATATTTTTATATGATGTGTTTTTATAAATATTTGTAAAATTATATTTTAAATGTTACTTCAAATTTATACCCTGGTCTAGGGGAAGGTGTCCCTGCCCATGGCAGGGGGGTTGGAACTGGATAAACTTTAAGGTCCCTTCCAACCCAAACCATTCTGTGATTCTATGATTGCTCAGGTTGCTTTCAGTGTGCAACTACATTTTGCACCAATGGATGTGAAATACAGTGAGGTTCAGTATTAATGTGATGGGTGAATATTTTTTTCAATATCTAAAACATAGTTGACTGTGGAACTCACTGCAGTAGGGAGCTACGGAAACCACAGTTATAAGTTACTTAATAATGACAAAGTCATGACTAAGAGGCTCATCAATGCCTACTAAGTGTCCTCATCCAAATGTAAACTCCAGCTCTGCCTGTTCCTAACCTCAAAACTAAAGGAAGGGGAGGTGAAAGAAACATTGTGTAACTGCTTGGCTTTTAATAAGCTTTTCTTAAGCTGACAACTCTGAGACCAGGTAGCTGACTAGATGCTGTGTGGTGCATTTTGCGGGAGAGAAGGACCAGCATGATTTTGAAAAGCAGAGATGTTGGCCATTAGAAAGATACATGTAGAGAACTGGCACTTAATTTAGGGGTTAATACAGAAAAAGATGACCTACTATTACAGATGGAAAAATTTCATTGCAAAGGAAATGATGAAATAATTTTTCAGTTCGACATCTCTTTCCTCTGATGAGCACCTCTGCTTGTTGGTTTTGAACTTCTTTCATGTCCAGTAGCCTACTTGCTGAGAGGTATCCTCCACTCTCAGCATCCCGCTTTTGCAGTTATGGTCCAGGGGTGTCGATTCACTGCTGTTTTCCCAAACCAGATTATATTAAAAAGTATTGCGTCTGAAATAAAGACTGTTATGAGAAGCCACTGTGCCTCACAGTGCAGTTTAATTATAAAGAGACAACTACCCAAATGTCCACCAAGATTTGAGTACATTTTGTCCATAAACAAGCAACGGTCCTGCTGCTACTTTTATTCTCCATTTACCCTCCCTTTTTTAACACAAAGTACATTCATATCGCAGTGTGTTATTAACCATACAGAACTGTATGAGAAACATTAATAATAAAAATAATTACAAATATGCAAGCAACAGAGGAAGACAACCTAGTGTCCAAAAATAGGCTAGATAGCATCTTGTTTGTTTTGATGGGTGTTGGTAAGACTAAGTACTTTGTTATGAATAAATCTGCTAAACTGTCTGAAATTTGTGTCCTTTTTCTCTATTATTTGTTTTTATTTCTTTTATTATTTATTATTATTATTTCCACAGCTGCATTTCAGTTTTTTTACATGTCACCATTGTAATATTTTAGCTAAGGACAATCACTCATGGATCAATTAAGCAAACAAAGCCCTCACGGAACATCTCAAGACTGCATGACCATTTTGACTTCACAGGAATTATTTTGTATATGTAGGAGTTCTGCCTTGAGCTAAATGGCAGAGGAAAACATGATGCTATGTTTAGGACATTTGTAGAAAATGAAATGCTTCTAAGTTTTGTCATTCCTACCCTTCTAAACAACCTTTATTTACTTGAAGCTTATATTTCTCAGGTCCAGAATGTCAACCTTTTACTTCTGCGTGAGCAAATGCCTCACTTAAGAACAACAGCAGCGGCTTCTGTGAGAAACAGCCCACTGGGGTAAAACCTGGGTTTATGGCATTTAGCTTTAGAGACTTCATTTAAGTGCCTAAACCTAAATATAATTTTTTCTTGACTCTTGGTAGCCAGGTTCCCGGTCTGAATCACCCTGTCAGGGCTTCTTTTTATTTTCATTGACACCTGAGGAAATGCAAGGAAATAGACAAGTAATTTAGCTACTGAATTCAGGTACCTAAAGTTAGGCATTGCACGTACTACCCAGTTGTGACTGTATTATACAACATTAGAGATGATGTTATATAAGTGGTATTTTCTTCACATTTCATTCCATGAGCCTGAGAAATTGAAGTCTAATAAATATTCTAATTAATAAAAAGACTGAGTTATAAATTATTTGGTTTGACGCATACAAAAGTCATCTGTACACATAAAATCATTGCATTTCATGAAGAAGAAAAATTGCATTTATTAGTAAAGTAAGTACATTTTGTTTTATCTATCTTCTTAGGGGCATTATTTAAAAATGAATGAGATGAACGTGAAAGATAATACATATACATAAAAATGTAATTTTCGTATAATTATATATAGCACATTAAAGAAGCAAGACAATCTACAGTCATTTTGAAACCGATAATCTTGGTCACATTCATTGTTTGCTGTTGAGTATCGAGAATCTCACCCTTTTCCAACTGCAGCGTGGTGCAGCAGCTTCGTTTAGTCATAAAGCCTTGAAGCAGCTTCCGTCTGCCAATCCTTGCAGCCGCATTGCTGCTTTCAGTTCCCCATGTAACAGGCAAGTGCGTTTCAGCCAGCAGCAACTGCAGGAAGGGAGCACAGAAGGGAGGAAGGCCTAGCAGAACATAAAGTATACATCCATAGGTGTAGATGCAGACTCAGATTAATTCTCATTATATTTATTCTGCTGTTGATTCTTGTAAAATATATATGCAAATATATTCTTAGTAAGTACTGAGCATAAAAGGGAGAGGAGAAAATGCAACCCCTGAAATGGTATTCTGCAATTAAATCGGTGTCTGTAAAACAGGAGGTCATGCTAAAAAAAAATTAATAATAAAATCTCATTACCAGTAAGCCACCTGCTGAGAGAGTGCCTCCTCTCAGACACTACTGTGCCTTTTAATATTGAATTCTCTACTCTGGAGCAAAGAAAGGAGAGACAAATCGGTGAGGAAGATCCTCCATTTCATTAGATTTTGAATTTCTCGCTGGAGATGCCTATCTGCCTCCCCTGACAGGATCAGCAGCTTAGGTGTCTTTCAAAGGCATAAGCAAAACGTTTAGGATTCAAAGCCTAAAGGACACCCTTGTAAGCCATGGTGGATTGTAAAAGGAGCATGTACCTACATTTTTGTGCTATTCATTCATATGCTAAGGATTCTTATTACACTGTTCATTCTGATGCTAAAATAAAAGCATACACTAAATAGAAAGCTTTGGGTCAGATCCTGACTTTGTTTAAATTGCTGTAGCTGCATTATGAGCAATCAGTTCTTTGGGTTCAAAAACCATTTAAAGCTGCTAAATGACTACAATTAGTTTCATTTGCAAAATCCAAAGAACTGAATAGCAAGAAAATGAAAAATCCTACAATTATCTATATGATAAACAAGTGCAGTGGATCTAATTCTCCACAGTCTAAAATCCAATATTATCATCTACACAAATTAAAAAAGAATGTTATGTGGCTGAAAATGCCAACGGTCTGAACTCGTAAACTTTTACACTCAGCTCACAAAAGCTTTGAGGAATTGTGTAAGGTGTAGGAAAGCATGGTGTAAAATGTGTCATAATGTCATTACTACTTTCTTAATGATAACCCTATGCTTGGTTTAATAGGCAACATACATTAAATTGATGATTTACGGGAAAATGAAGCTTCTTCGTGGGCATTTTGGACTAAGCAATAATGTTATGAATGGGGAGGTTTTATATATATATTTACTTTTCAAATGGGATTTTGTATTGCATTGTTACTGTGATGTAGCGCATGAAAAATAAGCCAAATTTTTCTATAATAATACCTCCAAGTCCTCCTTTTCTTGAATAAGCATCATGTTTTCAACTTAATTCAAAACCACAGTCTAAGCAACCTGATTTTATACAGGATTACTTAAACGTAGACCAGTAAAGTAATACATAAAACCACACTACATAGTATCTTCTGTTTAATCTACACTTTTTTACAGTAGACAGGAATTCTGCCACTGAATTCAATGAAAAAATAAATTACCACATATGCAAAGTACTACTTACATACACAGCAGACAAAACGTTTTAAAATCCAACCTATACTTTTTGCTTTTTGAAGGCAAGCAAATGCTCAGCACCTTTTTAAAGAGCATGCCCCTCATTGACACCAAAAGGCGTGTGGTCTGTACGGGCCAGTCACCAAGTAGATGACGGTTACTAGCTTCCACCCGCTGCCTGAGATACCGTCACCTCGGCAGCTGTGAAAGAAAAACAGCAGCAAAACCAGTAGGACAGCAAGTAAATACCTGCTCTTACAGCTGAGACAGAGCTCTGCATGCCCATAGCTACGCTGCTGCCGCTGGAAGAGTTACCAAGAGATGAAGTCATGCAGTAACTCCAATATGGGCACCGTCAAAACAGGCCACACTGAAGTACTGTTACGCTGTGAGGGTAAAAGGTAAACTTAAAAAGAACCGAACAAGAGACAGAAAATATGAGGGAACAATGTGGTTAAAACTTACCAAGCAGATGCCGCAGTGCTCTTTCATTATGCTAAAGATGATTATTAATGATCTAGCAGGCTGAGCGAGCAATGAGGTAGCAAAATATGAAGACGACAGGAAATAATTTAAATTAATCAGACAAATAAAACATGAATTTCAGAGACACACTGTGTGAGAGAACCACCTCCTAACTGTTTGTGCTAAGGCTCGAATCAACCTAAAGTTTTAGCACTTTAAGGCTGCATTTGTGCACATATGGAAAGTCAAAAAAAGGATCTAAGGAAGTGGAATGCTCCATGGAATTCCAAAAAAAAAAAAAGCATGAAATTATTGACTTATGGCAAAAATGTAAATGTGTGTAAAATCAGTGATTCTTGCTTATCACACAGTTAACTAATGAATTAAACTGCCTGTATTAGCAAAGTGAAAATACTGTATCTTCATGCGCATTTGTACAATACCTAATGCATCAGTTTGAGTTATAATTGAATTCTTTGGGCATTTCAACTATTAACTAAAAACTATTATCCTCTATCATGTTATTTCACAATCTTCATGGTGGGTTTTTTTTTTTTCCTGTAATGAGTAGCAAGATAAAAATGGGCACGACTGTATTTAGATACTCTTTTTTGTGTATGTCATTATTTCGCCCTCCTTCCACCTCCTTGCTGTATCCATCTGCTTTCTCCAGCGTTAGGCTTAGGACATGCCTAATTTATGTACTGCGAAGTGTCAGGGACAGAACTTGCCATGCATGGAAGTAAACATTTACAGAATCACCGCATCACAGAACGGTTTGGGTTGGACGGGACCCTGAATATCACCCAGTTCCAACCCC
>NW_010223911.1:14125-14360 GCF_000690775.1 Eurypyga helias
CGCAGGGCACCCCTCCCCCTAGCCCGGGTGCCTCCAAGCCCCATCCAGCCTGGATGAGAAGTCACGGCAGCTCGTGGCGAAGAGCCACCGAAGCAAGCGCGGCTTGCGATGCCAGGTGATGCCTCCACACGTGGCCACAGGCCACAGGGGACGCCTGCACCTGTCCCCACAGGGCACGGCGCTTACGGACGGGCGACGCTGAGGCCAGGCCACCACGCTGAGGCGGCCGCGGCGG
>NW_010223912.1:0-17275 GCF_000690775.1 Eurypyga helias
TTTGGGCTCACGTCTCTTCATCCAACATCCAACATGCAATGTTCCCTTCCCCAATTCTCAGATGAGACAGCTGACAACTCTGTTCCTGCAGAACTTCGCAGTAAAATAGGGCTGAAGACTTATGGCCAGGAACTAGTAATTGATTTACTAATTATGACTTCCGGAAAGCGTAACAACTGTTTTACTTTTTCATTGTGATTTTTTAAGGTTTCCATCCACTGCCAGAAGGTGCTGGAACAAAATCACCCCAGCAAGGATGGACACTGCTGATGGGAGAAGGAACAAAAAAGAGCATCTCATGGAGCGATCAGAGGAAAAGAGAGTCTGACAGCACTTCCGCTTTAGAAGGTTCTCAGACAGGTGTAGTCATTCATCCTTATTTTCTGGAAAAGGTAATCCTTTCAGTAACTCCACTCTGCATGCTCGACAAGTTGGACTCAAAGATCCAAGAGATCTTTTAACCGTATTTCTTTCTCTTTCCCCATCTGCATTGTGATTCCTTCAGGAGGAAACCCAAAAATTAATAGTAATCAAAAAACCAAACCCCATACCAAAGAAGATCTGCAGAATAAAGCCAGTAAATATCAGTAATGGGCCACAAATGTGAGGCTTAATGGCTCTAAAAAGATCAGAGGACAAGAACCCCCAAAATTCCTGCAGACAGTCAGGGAGACAAGAGTGAAAAAATTAGACTCCAGGTAAACTACAAGAGGAACTAAGCCATCAGCAAGGAACTAAGCCATCCTCAGAGTGGCTCAAAGTTCAGCAGTCGCAGTGAAGTTAATAACATCTTAAACCACCTCATCTCCCTTTCAAGCTGGTCTCCTGGATACATCTCCTAAGCAGCATTATCAGCTCTGTCCATTACTCATTAGTGAATATACTGTCTCTAACAACACACTTTAAAAATACTGCTGCATGCACTGCGTAGGGCTGAGCTGCTGCTCCAAAGGACTGGAAAATCAATATTTGGAGACAGCGAGATGTATCGCAAAGCAACCGAAGGGCTGTATTTGAGTCGGGCCTGGCTGTAAGCCTAGAAAACCTTCAGGCTGATGTCTAGAGGGTTTTGTTTTCTGGGTTTTTGTTTTCATCAGTTGGCACAGCATATCCAATGCAACAGACGAAACAAAGAAAGAAACAGAAGAGAAAAGAAGACAGGGAGAAGAAAGGAGGAAGAAAAAGTATAGACACGGTTAAAATGCAGCACGGCAAATTCCACGGAAGCAGAATCCTCAAAATTGACAAAACATCACTCTCAAATTAGAGCTAATTAATCAAAATTAACAGTAGCAACAGTGCCTTCAACATTTTCATAATACTGCATCCGGCACGGCAATATGATATTGCTTCAAGAGGGGAAACAAAATGGAGACAGTTAACTAAAGAGGAAAAAACAACTCAGCATAAAATACATGTTATCATGCCTACTCTAGGGACACCATATAACAGTTTATTACTTCTTAATGTCTTTTATTCTTCAGAGAGAAAGTGATTCTTTTGATATTACAAACCTATATTGGATTTATCTATTTCTACTTTCTATCCCCACTCAGCTGATGATGTTTTTGGGTAGCTGGAAAAAGGATTTCATGATGAGGGTCCACTACATCTTGCCAGTCCTGTGCAACCTAACACTCCACTGCATCCAGAATTAGCTGTTTCTATGCTTCCACAAGTGGAAGCAGCAGCCAACCTTCAGTAATCAAAAGACAGAAAAACAAATGTGTTTTTATCCACAAGCCACATTTCTTGAAAAAAGATCAGTGTAGTACTTCATGGAGATTCTTAACATAAATGTTACGTTTACACACGTTAAATGTGACAATAAAACATGTAAGCACATGAGTTTTCAATCTGATTTACATCTCATTGTATTTAAAAAGGTACAAGCCAATAAGAGTGGAAATTATATCACTGTTATGCAATAACGTAAGAGAGCTTTAGCAAAAGTAGGAGTCAGATCCAGGTTTTTCAAGAGACTGTACAAATAGGAAAAAAATTAGCCAAAAGAACCTCCACAGTTCTGAGGAAGCAAGCCTGCTTCCCCTTCTATTTATTCCAGTACCAAAACTCTACTCTTACGCCCTAGCACCCCACCACCCAGCCGTTTTCCCCAGCCAGCGGCCAGACTAGAGTGGTGGTGGTACTGATTTCTGTTCCTCTCCATGCCAGTGGTGACCAGCTGCGGCTGAGTCCGCTGGCAAGGAAGATTTTCACAGAATGAATTGTGTAGTGCAGAAAAGCTGCAAGTGGCTCCCAAACCACTCGTATGCCATACATGGCCAGCACGTGCCAGGTTTTGACATTAGGGCTGGATGCCGCCTGACCAGAAGAGGGTTAGAGAATTGCACTGTGCTGCTATGCCCCTCTCCCAGCCCACGTAGATAGTCCCCAGTCTAGTCTGAGAGTGAGAAAAGAAAGGAAAAGGTCATAAAACAAAACACAACAGACAGCAGAACATATATGAGGAGGGGTTTCTCATCATAAGGCCTCCCCTCAAGAAGACAAATGGTTGCCATCTCCCGCATATTGGATCCACTTTGATCTGGGGAAAAAGCACCCCCTGCCTATTGCAAAAATCTTATGCTCTAGAGCACATATCTTCATTTATTGGTAGAAAATACTTGCATCAACCCAGCTGGCTCCAAATTCATACCTCTTTTTATTATATCCCTGTTTTTGTTTAAAACTGATTTAAGAAAACTAAGCTGGTTTACTTTTTCTCGGGTTTTTTTGGGGGGGTTTTGGGGGTTTTTTTAAGTTTTTAAAGAAAGAGTTTTACCAGTTTTACTTACTTATCTGAGCTAATGATGACTTTGCAACCAGTTGTACAAGCAATTAACTTCTTAAAATACAAACACTCTCTCTGTAGTAAGGAAAGTGCCATAAGGAGTGTAAAGTTACACTTTTGTTATGACCCAGAACCCAAAAGTACTACATTATCCCGCCGAGAATTTCTGCCATTTTCTTATACACCATCACAACATACAAGTATGTGTTTTCACCTTTTTAGGGGGCAATTACTTCATAGACACACACCTTTCTCGGTTAAATGGAAAGTCTTACCTTCTAAAACACCCAGACCTTTCAAGTCACACAGAATCACCAAGGTTGGAAAAGACCTATCAGACCATCCAGTCCAACCACCAACCCAACACGACCGTACCCACTAGACCATGTCCTCAAGTGCCATGTCTACACGTTCCTTGAACACCTCCAGGGGTGGGGACTCCACCACTTCCCTGGGCAGCCTGTTCCAAGTCTCCAGATGAACTTTTCACTGTAGAATATGGTGAAGCATCAATGTCCCTGGGCTCTATGAATGTAAATATGATGAATGTTGTACTTGTGATACTCCTGCCTTGTGTCAAAAGCACAGCCAGAATTAGCCTTGGCTTGGGGACCATAGTTTAGACTGCCTTGTATAGCAGGTAATGTCACGTACTGGATCCACAATAGCTATTTCACTATGAAGACAGATTCACCTTTAAAAGTATTGGAGTCTTTTCAAATACAAACACACCAGAGTAGGGATTACTGATTTTTCAATATTTATGAAATCAAATACATTATTTTAGTATTAATTTCATATATGTAACATGTCCGTGGCTTGTAGTCTCACTCCACCATTGTCGTGATTTACAAGTCAGTAATCCAAAGTCAAATCTGAAGAGCCCTTACAGCAAGCACTTGCTTCCCCCCCCCGCCCATTCAAAACACCCAAACCAACAATGCTAGCTCAACGTTTTTATTACCTTGCACAATTACTGACCCTTCCCTTATCTTGCTTAGACAATTAGGACACTCTGGCTACGTTTCTTGCAGGCTGTAAAATTCTACAAACCACTTTGATAGGCACTAGTATCCCAATTACTGTGTCAAGATACTGACATCAAGATATCTCTGAGAAACAAAAGGCTTGGATACATAAACTGGCTGCCTGCCTGTTGAGGAAAAAAACCAACTATTCAGAAGGAAAAAAACCTACAGTCTAAAGGGGTTGTTTTCTCATTCTGCCTACTGCAAGACCCAACTTCATTTTTAATTTATAGAACTTCTACTGAATGGGATGCACCCATTAGGATCACCGTCACTCCTCCTCCCCTCAAGTCTACTCTGTAAGAAATGTTCTCCTCAGTAAGTCAGATGGATATTGAGAAATGATTTAAATGATTTTTAATGCACTGCATTTGTATATGAGCATTACATTAAAGGAGACGCTTAAATACACCCCGTGCATTAGAATTTTATCATTGCAAGCCAACATTAGAAAAGACTGCCATCGACTTAAAAACAAAAAAGACATTCTTATAAGTGGAAAATCAATCACCAAAACTACTAAATGTCACAGCTCAACATTCCAGAGAAGCACTGATAATTGTTAGTTATACACTGCACAAATGATATATGTCCTCAGTCAAGGAAGTAGGTGCCAGTTTTTTAGGAAACTGTACATATATTGATTTTACATTTATTTAATGTGGCTGTTGTAAGACACTTTATTCTTCTGATAAACTATGATTGCTTATCAAAAGATTCTATAATTCAAGAGAAACATTCATAACGGGTGTGAAAATGAAAACCACCAGCCCACAGAAATCATGCCCACAAAATCCAATTTTGTGGATTTATAGCAGAAAGGCATTAAACTACTGTCTTGCAGGAACAGCAGAGTAGTCACTGAAGTATAACTGGCACAGCAGTAATGATTAAGGTGACATGTCCTCCTGCCACAGCTGTTAATCAGCTTAATACCAGTTACATTATTGACATTCTTGTAATTACTTTTCCTATGGCACATTTGTGAAAAACATATTTGACTTTAATTTTGGGTATTCAAAGGTAAGCGTAGTTCTCAAAATGGATGGTCAAAGTGGTGGTGCTAAATGCAGGAATTCAGTCTGGAGGTATAACAAGTGTAACGCTGAGGACTACCCGCTCCCTTATTAAATATATAAATGGGTTGGTTGTACCTTGCCATCTTCTGAGCAAACGCCCATGTGTTCTCCACTTTCATCCAGGCTGATCTGATTTATCTTCACTGGGCTCTACAGAAAGAAAAGAAAGAAAGAAAAAGACTTTTAAAGTTGACTTTAAAGTTACATCACCAGTCGCAGATTTTAACACCCTCCACGCTTCCCGAGACTTGTGTGTTAATGGTTGCGCAATGCTAGGTTGCACGAACCAAAAAACCTGCACCAGAATAGGTACTTCTATGACAATGCCAAAAGACGAGCCTTCTTTCCAGCCTTCTTCCTAAACCAGAAATTTGACATTTTTTGCAGTTCCCTCTGCCAGGCTCCCAGGCCTTGCCCTGCCCCCAGCTGTTCGATAAGCACCTCTCACGCTATCAAAGCTCAGTGTAAGACACGCTGACCACACGGGCATCAGAGCAACCCCAAATGCTTCTGGTTTGGTCTGATGGCTATAGGGGTAATTATTTCTTCTTCCAGAACTCTTCTGCTTTCATTTTTGCCTATAATGGTGTTCTCAGAAGCGAGTATCAGAAGGTACTGGAAGTGCAACATAGGTGTACTCGTTCTTAGACGAATATTGAGAAAACCCAGAAGACTGCCCCAGTTTAATAAACTTTACTCTCACTATGCAGATACACTTTTGGTTCTAATCTACAGGGTTATACGCATCTCTTACTGTTTGCCTCCAGAAGACCGCCCCAGTTTAATAAACTTTCACTATGCAGATACACTTTTGGTTCTAATCTACAGGGTTATACGCATCTCTTACTGTTTGCCTTAAACATCTATCCTTACCTTAAGTACTGAGGACTAACTTAACATTTGGGTAACACAATGCATACCCTCTCGCATACAAAACCCCATCCAATTACATTCAAGTATCAAGAACTTTCTTACATACCAGATCGTGATTTCACCCTCTGTACAAATATCATCTCAAGCACCACTAAAGGACCTTCACCCCAATAAGTCGCTCTCACGCATTTAAGAACAACTTTCCTTACTCTCACAAAATTTTGAATGGATTGAACCACAAAACAGATCACTTCTGTGACTCTGAGCATGATGAAAGAGAAATACATTGTATGTTTGTGTGAAAAGAAACTGTCACTGGAACAGTGCTGGAGTCATGGGGTCACATTAGATGTTACACAACTGTGTCTAAAATATCACAGGTCCTTATCTACTCTATGGCGGTTGGAATTACATAAAAAGTATATCATGGAAGGTTACATGAGAACACTATCCAGAGGGACTATCTATAGGAGATAAACTGCAGTCTTCTCACATCCTTTGGAAAGCTTTTCCCCATAATCTTCCACACACACAAAAATTCCAGCTCAAGGAAATCAAGTTTTCCTCTCTTCCACCTTGAAAAGAACATGCCCAAATCACATTTTGTTCTCTAGGAGCTATTTTTATAATCAAGGTTGAACAACTGAGCCCTGCACTGGAACAGCTGCTAGATGAGTTGGGAAAAGGATGCTGCCAAGCTTTTTGCTTTCCTGCTTCCTTGCGTGCAAGAGACACCACTCCTGGTCTCACTTTGTGTCACTGCAAAATGCTACATGGAATTATCACAATTACTGCCTACCACAAACTGGTTTGCTGTGTGTCATTTGCCAACAAGCACACTGCCAAGGAAAAGGTCAAACTAACTTTCCTTGACTTGTGTTCCAGAAGTATTTTCATTCACCACAGAGCCGTTAACGCTGACTTGCCGCGTTTCAAAATCAGGATTGAGCGCATCACTGGCAGCGCAGGCAGCTGCTGCACATTCCCTGGCTGCGTTCCTCCCAACACATTTGAGGGGTGCCAGGTGAGGAGCACAGCTCAAGCCCATCAGCTTGCTAGTGTGGTCAACATCCTTGTGAAAGCTGTGATTCTGAGATGCCACACACACAGTTAGCTAATTCCAGGACTGGAGGACGCTGAGTAAGGCAAGACACATTAGTTGTTACTCTCAGTTTCTAGAAGCTTCATAAAAATTGCTAGCATGCACTTTTACTCCTGCCTTACCCTGAAAATGCCTTTCTAAATTTCTGTTTTGCTCATCAAGGTGCAAGAGAATATTTTCTCTCTCTTGAGGGAGGGGAAAAAAACCAAATCACCAGCATGTCTCCACCACTCCCTCTACAATGAGAAACACCTCTGGCCCTCTGAAAGGACAAGCACAGAAAGTTCAACTGAGTTCACTGTGGAAGCGGCAAGGTTTTTTGTTCTGGGCTGCATCCAAGTTGCCACTGCCACAACTTTCTCCCAAAGGTTTTTCTCCTGTTTAGTACTCTGCAATTGGAAAAGCAAGAAGTCCACCTTAATTAGCCCAGCCTTGACTCAGATCATATGGTAAGTTAGTGTTCAAATGGCTCATCTCTCCAGCACCTACATCTGCTGTGAGGGCTGATGTTACCCCAGCAGCAGATCTAGCAGCACTCCTGCGTGATGGGCCTTCTTGGAGACACCCTACTTCAACAAAGCCCAAGACAAAAAGAAACAAAATGGAATATTGCAGAAGAGTTGACAACTCAATCCTACAGTCCACACTGTGTCCGTGTTGCTGCAAATGGCTTTGATAAGGTTGGACACTCAAAAACTGAAGAGAAGGATGAAGGCAAGGTAGACTATGCAAGTTATCTTCTCGTAAAAGGTGAAGACGAGGAGCAGGATGATGGAATTCATCTATCACCTTGCAGTCTGGAAGCCACGTGGCGCACTTTGGAAATGAAAGGTGTGATTTCACTCAGGTAACCAAATGATGCCCATCAAGGCAAAACCTCTCCTTATATACATGCAGAATACTATTGGAAAAGGCAATTTCATAGTATTTACACTTTCTCTCACACTCAAAATTGTGCACAATAGTTCAGAACTGGTTTGTTAAGTAGAAATTTGATGATAGAGTATTCATAACTATATAACTGCCAACTTGTTACAAGCTTTCTGCATGCCCAACAACTCTATCAGTTGCTTTTAACTTTTCCTTTCTCCCAGTCTTTTTTTCCCCCCTGTTGCCTACAGTCAAGCCTACCATTTCCAGAACTGGAAACCTGTTTAAGATTTGTATCTAAAACTATCTAGGAAATCAGACATAAAAGACTTCACATAAAATTGGTACATGTGTTATCTAAACAAAAGTGTTTCTTCTAGAATTAGTTTCAATTCATTTTTTCACTTTTTTCATATAAATTATTTTTATAAATACAGTGCTGTGTCAGTCATCAAAGTTACTTATCATTTCAAATTTAGTTCTATTTACATGCTGTCAACACCCTGTGCATAATTTTGCTATTTCAGAAAAGAGGAGCACAGATAATTTTCTGGGTTACTCTCCCTCACTCTGCTTCTACTTTGTTTTTATTAAACATTATCAACTCAGCCATGGAGTTACAACCATCTTTCCGTTGCTTTTTTTTTTAAACCTTACTCCAGCTAACCTACTGAAGAGTTTAATTTGCCTGGCAAAAGAAAATAGGTTTTGGTTTTTACAGTACAGAGGATAAACGCCCTTCCTGCAACATGCACCTCTGCAGGTCAACAAAAGATGAAGAATCACTCAAGGTTAGAGAGGACATAGGTAGTCAGTAACTCATCACTATCTGGAGTGATAGTGATACACATGACACAGTCAGAACCAGGATATGCTCTGGGGCTTGGTCAGTTGACTGTTTTAAAGGTATTTTAAATGGGTGCGAAAAACACCTGTCCAAATTTACAGGTATCATAGTTCAAAAAAAAAGAAATCAAGAATTACAATAGCAATAGGAGAACAAAATGCCAATCTAAAAATTAGGAACATATCATCCATGTAAATATTACTGAATTAATACATGTTCTAATCTTAAATCCCATGCCATAAAAACACAGGCAGATGCATATAAAATATCGAGGAAATTACTGAAAAGTACTTAATTAGCACTACACTGGGCAATTTTTTTTTAACGTAATCAGGACCCCTAGTTTTAGGCCAAACAAGTAAAAACACACAACTTCTTTGTGGTCACAACAAAACTCCCAGTAGTGTATAAATAACAGTAAGACTCACACTGTAGCTAAAGCAACATAATTCCAATCTGGCAATAAGGAGGATTCTCTTAGTTAAGAAGGGAAATACACTGAAATGATTAACCTGGGAACAGCTTCACAATTTCATACAGTGTGGAAGTTCTGGCAGAGAAGGAAGAAATGCCTTCAGCTGAATTTCCATTAGCTGCAGTTTTCTTTCTGATGGAAACATGTTTGGAATTCTGGACAACATAAGTAAGTTTGACTGTTCAAAATCAATAATGTCAAGCTGACACTATAGAACAAAAAAATGTTACCTTAATGGAAGAAAGAAAAATTTAGGGAGAGGGGAAAAAAAGCTAGCCAGCACCTTGCACATAAAGACCTAAATGCAGGCTTTTGCAAAAACCTAAATTTAAAGAAAAGGAAAATCCAGTATCTACCAACAAATGTGATAATCAATTACCTAATGTAAAATACTTGAAATAAATGTACTTAGTATGGATTATGTCAGCTCTTCAATTAGGAGTAAATTCACGGCCACTCAGAAAGCTTCTTTTAATTGTGTTCTTTGTGGCAACTCTTCTCCCCTGACACTCATCATCAACCCACCTTATACTATCAGTCCCCCAGTGGTGAACCTGAGAAATCAATCTGCTAATGTATAATTTGTAAAGCTCTTCTGACTAACAAATGGATAATTGATTCTTTCACAAATGCTGCATCCCAATGGATATGAAGTGGATGAACAAGAAACATAAGACTGGATTTCACTCCAATTCTGTGAGAAATGCAACATTTACAAGCTAGGAATCTAAACGTTTTAATAGTTGCCTGTGACTTCATGCCTTTTAGCCACGGTTAGCAGGCAAGCAACACACACATTAGGAGTGTGAAAAGCAAAGCAGTGTTCAATCGTACTTACAGCAAAGCTCATTTTACTTCAAGAGGCTCCCATCAATGATACAACCCCCTTAAGCAGCGTTTTCATCCATTCTTTAAAAAGAACTCTTAGAAACTTTTCCTAAATTAACCCAAACATTTTTGTTTCTCTCTACACGCACACATATATATATGTAGCCAAAGAAGAAAAACATAAGGTTTTTTACTACACTAATACCAGTCTGGATCTACATAATCACTATGGAGCTGCTCTCCATACCACGGCAAATCGTATGTACACAAAGTTTGAATTGTGAGTAAAAAAAAAAAACCAAACACTTGTCTCTACAAGTGCCTATTTTTCATTTATTCGTATGTTTCCATGTGCATGACATTCACACAAACAAGCATGTAGAACTCCACTGTCCAGCAGTATGATGAATCAAACCACAGCTTAAACTGATAGCCCACTGAAGTAAGGACCACCATTTTTATACTCCTATTATTTCCACCATGGGGAAGGTATCCAAGTGCAAAACACTGATTTGTAAACAAAAACTGCCTCAGTTATTGTCATAACCAAGCAAAGATCCTTTTGAAATACAAGCCTTGCTCTAGGTAGGATGAGGAACTTGCTTTGCACAAAGCCCCAGCTCTTCAACTCTTACATCTGTAAATTAGGCATTCTGTATGCATCGACACCAATGAATTATGAGAAACAGACAACATCTTCAAGACTGTTGGGGAAAAAAAATTATCAGCTAGGCAAGTACTGTACTGGTGGATGAAAAGCTGGACAGGAGCCGGCTGTGTGCTCTGGCAGCCCAGAAAGCCAACCATATCCTGGGCTGTATCCAGAGAAGTGTGGCCAGCAGGTCGAGGGAGGGGATTCTGCCCCTCTACTCTGCTCTGGTGAGACCCCACCTGGAGTGCTGCGTCCAGCTGTGGAGCCCTCAACATCAGAAGGATATAGACTGGTTGGAGTGAGTCCAGAGGAGGCCACGAAGATGCTCCGAGGGCTGGAGCCCCTCTGCTATGGGGACAGGCTGAGAGAGTTGGGCTTGTTCAGCCTGGAGAAGAGAAGGCTCCGGGGAGACCTTATAGCACCTTCCAGTGCCTGAAGGGGCTACAAGGAAGCTGGGGGGGACTTTTTACAAGGGCCTGTAGCGACAGGACAAGGGGTAACGGGTTTAAATTGAAAGTGGGGAGGTTTAGATTAGATATCAGGAAGAAGTTCTTCCTGGAGAGGGTGGTGAGGCACTGGGACAGGTTGCCCAGAGAAGCTGTGGATGCCCCATCCCTGGAAGTGTCCAAGGCCCGGCTGGATGAGGCTTGGAGCAACCTGGTCTAGTGGAAGGTGTCCCTGCCCATGGCTGGGGGTTGGAACTAGATGGTCTTTAAGGTCCCTTCCAACCCAAACCATTCTGTGATTGCATGAATATTCTCTTTTTCCAAGGGTGCCTTTCCAATCCAAAATGATACCCTCAGACCACCTACAAGAAAGCCTAATTTTCCTAACTTGTCAAAAAAGGAGTTTTACTTTTCAGGGCCTTTCATTTTGGGAAGTGATAGGACATAACAGCAAATAAACCAGAGAATGAGAGAGTCTTCAACTATTTAAAAAAAAAAAAAAAAAAAAAAAAGGCAACAGCTAAGCACAAGTTTATTATATGTTGTTTGTCCCACCTGTTTTTACTTATGAACACTGATGCCCAGAGATCTCTTACAATGAGGAACTACCTTTAAGAAGAAAAAATTGAACCCATGCACTTTTCTTGCCCCAGATGCTGCCGTGCTGTACTGACTTATGCATATTTTGCATATCTGTAGAATTAACTGATTCAATAGAGGAAAAAGCAAGACATAAAAGCAAATTCTGATGCTGTATCATGGTTTACCTATAAGAAGTTAAAAGTACCCACACACCTGTGTGTTCACAGACAACTGAGAAACCTGAGGTAATAAGTCAGAGGTTTAAATTGAAAAGGTGGCTTTAAAAGTTACAGAATAAGCTGCTCCCTACTGTCTGCAACAAAAGTCCTATACTCTGAATTGACAACACTTACATTTTCATTTGATGAGAATTTACCAATATCCACACCAAAGAGGTTTTGTTCAACAATACTGGCAGCTAAATTCTGATAAGTAAGTGAGGATTCCTGCTCCAGTGCTTTTCCTATAACACTCTTGAATCTGTCATTCTCCAAATGAAAAATGGGAGATTATATTGGCTAGAAGAAAAGGGAGGGGGGAAAGCTGGGGAGAGAGACAAGGTCTGGGACACAGAACAATAACAACATTAACTTCTATTTTGTCTGAGGGAAGGCAGACCTTGCTTACAAAAGAGAAAGATCTCAAAAGGTTGTCTAAATCTCAGGGAATATGAGGACAAGGAATCTCTCATATATAGTCTGAGAAAGTGAGAAAGACCAAAAAGGCTACAGTGATTTCAATATTTTCCACATCAGTGAATCCCTTAATCTTGTTTGTCAACTACAGGGAATAAGAAAAAAACATCCAAGGGAAAAAAAATTAACAAGAGCTCTCCCTAAATCTGTAGTAGTTGCTAGATAATCAGGATGCTTGTCTAGGAATGATGGAACTATTACTGAAAACAAATCTATATTGAAAGCCTACACTGCTTCCTAGCAGAGTTTAACTGTTGGCTAACTCTTGACGCATGCAAAGCAGAATCTCTTTTCTGTTAATATGCGAGTGTGTAAAGAAATATCCTCCCGGGAGCTCTGTGCCAAAGTAAACAGATTACTCCCATTTCCTCCTCTCCACAGGTCCCCTTCACCATCCGCAGTATAACTGTAGGGCTTCAACGGCGGTATGTCCTAAGCTGCCTCTCTCTGTTGCTCTCCGTGTATCAGAGCCACCTGAGAAAACGAAGCAAGATTCCCTGTCACACACCCATGTGAAAGGCTGAAGCGCAGGTGGAGGGCTGAGGAAGGGCTGGAGGTGATGAATACATACACCTTCCTCAGAAGGCCCAGCACAGCGTGGGAGAAGACTATCCCAGGCAATCTGGAGGTTCATCTCTCTGACTTCTCTAACTGCTTTCTTTTCAGAACAGTTCCCCAAGCAGAATGAACTTGGAGAATTCATTATTGAGCATTAACTTTCCACATAAGCTACTGAATTATAAATTGGGCTTTGAAGAACAATCCAAAAGCATATCTAAACCTCTGAGGATGAAAGTTACTGGGGAGCTTTCACAGCTTGCTTCGAACAGAATACCACCATCACTGTCATTAATGTATTTAATAGGATTTTGTAGAATTCTATCCCCCAAAGTGGATAGTATGAGATTCTTCTCCATTTCTTGATAAAGAAATGGTAAACCATGACAGCCACCATTTCAGAGACGTGACTGATGAGAAAGGCCAACCAGGTCATACAGTGCAAGTTCTCGTCAGGACAGGTTTTCCGTTCAGATATTTATTTCATTGCTGCTTTGACCAAATAACTTTTAAAGAAGCAAAGAGGCTCTTGACTATTCTTCTCAGGGGTCGTGCATTTTTGTGCCAACATCATTTCCAGGAAGGTTTTCACAACAGCCATAACACATTCCCCTCCCTGACCTAACGTAGGGTAGAGGACATGACCACACGGAGCCTAGCATTCCTCATTACGTAGCCATTATTTTCTCCACAACAACATAGTTTTCTTCCTTCTATCAGCTTTCACAATGAAAAACTGCACATAGTACTTTTTCCAGTTATTTTAGCCCGTCAGCCATTCCACTACAGTCAATGATCCCAACCTAATGGTTACTGAAATCAGTGAAAAGATCTCTCACTGATGGAATCAAATAGAGAAATATTATAAGGGAAGGAACTCTCTTTCCTAGATGAAAACCACATAACTAGTCATATTCCTGGCATAACTCAATATTACACTGGGTGATCAACACTGAAGTTCAGCCAATAGCTAGAGCTAAAGTGCTGTTTTCCATGTAAACATTGAGTTAGCGACACTGGCACAGATTGGCGTAAGTCAGAGCTATATGCAATAACCACATTTCCTGCTTACTGAAAGCATTGTATTCTCTTTGGACACCAACTCTGGAACTTCCTTTATTTGCAGTTATATCATCTGGGAAAGTCTCACAAACCCATCAGAGATACTCAACAATGATCAGCGTTGGGTGTCTGATTCTTGACAGGATCCTAAAAACCTGTGCAAATCAAAAAGATGGGAGGAGAGGGAGGAGAGTACTCACAGAATTAGAAACTATGGATCATGAAATGCACCATAACTTACTGTAAGCAGCATATTCTATGCCATATCCCCACTGTGACAGCAAGATAGGGAAAGCTAAATGCGAAGATGAATTGATCCTGTGCAACTTCCTCAATGCATTTGCATACAAAGAGGCTCTATTTCAATACCAGCGAAGTGTAGATGTGACTGCCTATAATAAACTTTAAATAAAATGGATCAAAAAAGCAAACAAACAGATTCAGTCATTCCTCCATTTTTACACTGCGCACATTTTACAGTTCCTGTCTTCAATACTGCCAATACCTGCAGGAACCACAGATTTTCTATTAGTGTAGGGTTACAGTGGTGAACCTCCCAACACCAGAATACTGATTTCTGAAATTTCTTTGTGTCATAGGACACTGGGTGGAACTGGTTTCCTCATCAGCATCACTGTGAAGATGGCTAGCTTGAAAGTAGCCCTGCTCACATTTTACAGTTCCTGTCTTCAATACTGCCAATACCTGCAGGAACTACAGATTTTCTATTAGTGTAGGGTTACAGTGGTGAACCTCCCAACACCAGAATACTGATTTCTGAAATTTCTTTGTGTCATAGGACACTGGGTGGAACTGGTTTCCTCATCAGCATCACTGTGAAGATGGCTAGCTTGAAAGTAGCCACTTTTGTCAGCAGCCACTCAGAGGGTATTAATGCCCAAGACTGGTCAAATCTGGACTGCCCATGTTTAGCGTTCCATAGGGAGCGCAGTAAACAACTGCTATGCACACTTCATGCCTTGTAAAACAAGTAAGTCTCATCCTTCAGAAAGTAAACTTTATCAGATTTACAAAGTTCATCATCAACAGTATCTTACAGTCTACAGGAAAAAAATACTTAGTTCTGCCTTCATGTTTTGTTCATCATATTATGCCCCTGTTATGTCATTCTGTGTTTTTAATAGTGCTGCATTTTTATTGTTAATGGAGACAAAGGGCTGTAGCTCTATCATTAATGTCAACTTGTATAAAAACATTGTCCTCCAGAACTCGGTTGCTTTGGACTTTCTACCTAGGAGAACATTTTCTAATGCAAATAATATTTTATTAATGCCAGAACTCTGAATAATTCTGACAAGCAAACTGCTATTGTTTTGTATATGTGCACGTAAGTGCCTTTCTTCTGCACTGAGAAAAATGCCATCCAGGTACAATATGCCATTTGAATGGAAAACAGCTCTAGGAATCAGCAGTGTGCTAGCTTCTTAGGAATCAAACCTTTCCAGATGCTCCCTGTGCTTTTAAAGGTTGTCAGGGTTTAGAAAATGCACATCAGGGTTATCAGTTTCTCATAAAAGACTTCATCAGTGCTACCTGAAACAGGCTGTTTTGCTGCTGCTAATAAAAACTGTAGAGCGACTTGGCCCAGTGGTCCAGCTTTACACCAACAAAGAGCATTTGGGGGGGACAAGACAGATGTGGCACAATATGCCTCCGAGATGGTGGGGAAAAGGAAGGGGTGAAGCACTGAACATGTGTCTTGGGCCAGTCAACATCACCTGGTCACGCCAGAAATCTCCCAGTAGGGCAGGGACATCCTTGACGGTGAGAATCTGTGGCTCTTCGAATACCAACAAGTAGTAAAACACAGAGTAACCTCGCACCACCTAGTCTTTCTTGTCAGGGACTAAGCCTCTGGAAGGCACAGAAAAGTACGTTCCTCTTCTAGCAGCAGTTTGAAATTTGCTGTGAGTCTTCTGAGGCTTTCTCCTAAGAGCCATTTACACTCCAGAAAAGTAATCTCTTGTTTAAATCAGACCTGAAAAAATACTACTGTGAATGGTTGTTTATTATGTCTCTGAAATTACAAACTATGTTTCTGTGTTTTTCTTAAAAGCAAATAAACTTTGTTGCCAAATTACAGTGCATAGGGCATTTTTTTAGAGAAGAGGTCAGTAATAGTTGCAAACACAAATTACATTTCCTAAATAATCAGAAGATGTAGCATGCTTTCAAAAAGTAAATGTTACCAAACTCGGATGGTAAAAGTTAGAAAGGGGAAAAAAACCACCCTGTTTTGATGATTCTGATGTTTCTGCGTAATGTCACAGATAATGTTGTTCAAAAATGCCTGAAAATGCCACATGTAAATTCACTTAGCAGAATTACAGTAAGGTCCTCTACTTGATCTTTCACAAAAATACACTCAGAGTTCCCACAAGGTCCGGTGTAAAAAAACATAAATAAAAAATCTGCAAACTTTGCCCTTCCACTGACCAACAATGCTGTTTTAAACACTACAGTAGCAATGTCCTTCATGTTTAACATTCTCCCATAATGAGATATTTTCCCCCTCGAATTTTCCAGAGTTGTTTTTTTTGCTGAGAAAACATGCAGACTCTGATAGCACCCTAGCAAGCCAAAAGAAACGGAGCTATGTGATACACCTAGGCGACTGTGACAAGACAGTCTTCAGTCAGAGCCCTTTAGCTCATTAAGCGGCGACATTAACAAACCCTTACTGAGATCAGTGACATTAAGGAGGGCTGCTAAGGTACCTTAAACGTAATAGTTTTGGAGTTATGAAATGCAACTGACAGACAACTGGACACCCACTCTGTAGGAAAGTGATTGCTACTGGAGAACAAAAAGGAAACTTCTTCGTATGCTCTGCTGTCCAAAAATAGAGGAAAAATAATATGCATTTGGGGAATAATGAAGTCATGGAAAGATCATTCAGACTAAGGATGGGGCTGACATCCTTCTCCAAAGAAGGCACATGGGCAACCTAGCTGCTAGTGAAAAGTTAAAAAGAGAAGGCAGAAACAGTTGCAGTCCCAGCATCAGCCGGTTAAGTACATGGGCTTTATACTTAGCTGCAACAAATTTAATCCACAGCACAGATGTTACTGTGCGACTGCACAAGCATATGTTTGACTTGTACGAGCTAACAGCATTCAAGAAATAGATGGCTGGACCATACAAGTCCTTCTGGAGCTGAACCCATACTTCCAAGCAAACTTTTTACATTCTTCTCTACTAAGCTTAGTACAGTTAACAATTATTACAAGATAAAAGCTTGAAAGAATAACTGAATGGAGTGGGCATGCTTTCCTCAGCTCTGAGCTTATAAAAATTAATCAGACGTGATACTACAATTGTTTAAAACTCTCGTACTTCATCCTGTGCTGGGTTCAGTCAGGA
>NW_010223913.1:0-24335 GCF_000690775.1 Eurypyga helias
GGGGGTATTTAAGAGACCTGTGGACGAGGCACGCAGGGGCATGGTTTAGTGGTGGTACCAGTAGTGCTGGGTTAACAGCTGGACCTGATGATCCTAAAGGTCTTTTCCAAACCTAAATATTCTGTGATTCTACACTGAAATCACTATTGTTAACAACACATGGAACAGAAACTCTACCCTACGTGATGCTCCCTACAGCTCCCCGTAGCAAGCTTGTTTGCATTTAAAATAAATGGATTACTCTACCTTGGATTTCCTTGCTCCTTTCTTGCCGCCTGTTTTCTTTGATACAGTTTTTTTCTGTGATGGAGACTTTGCCTTCTTTGCTGGAGGTGGAGTGATGATGGCTTCCAGTTTTCCTTTTGATCCCCGCTTCTTTGCCAACAACTCTGGGTGAATATTGGGTAAGACTCCACCACTGGCTATGGTGACCCCTTTCAATAGCTAATAAAAAAGTGAAAGTTGTAGATGACAAATTTCAGCATTTACTCTCTAATAAACAGAAAATGGCGTTTACTGCCAACTGTGCACATTGCCTGAGTTTTAAGTGGTTCTTGTCTGCTTCTCAACACATGACCCCTGAGGAAGAGAGACACGGAATGTATGAATTGGAGTTGCTTACGTACCAGATTTTACCTACAAAGGGAACATGTGTTCCTCTCACACATACGCTTGTAACCGTCAGTACCTCTTGGGTTCACACAAGCTCTGTTTCTGGGAAGCCATGCAATGAAGACTGTTACCCAGCTATGACTGAACAGGACAGCCCCAGCCCTGAGGGCTTTACGGGGCAGCCTGTGTGAGAGGAAGGGGACCCCAAGGTCCACAGTTTGGGACTGCAGCTGGTACCACGCTGGAGAACCCACTATACGTCCCAACTGCTGAATTTTCTTGAAAGTGCATTTGTAAAACAGATTTTTTTCCTTAGAAGAAGAAACTTCAAATGAGGGTAACATTTATACAAATCTCTATACCTGGAAGTCTTTCTTCAAAAAAATCTTTATGTAGTTGAAGAAAAGCAGATCAATATTCAAAAGTGTGCAGTTCATTCAAGCCTTTAAAAGCAGAGGTGAAATATATCATGTTCTGTGTTTTAAAGCACTTTAACCCATTTTTTATACATCTAACTGGGACTAACTCAGTATTTGGGAGGATACAAACAGTGCCATGCCATCCAAGTACTCCCACCTTCTGATTCGTGTTTACTGCTCCCCAACCACAACTCAGTGAGGCTCCAAGCTTACAAAGGGATGATGAGTGGAAAGTATTACCAGTTTTCAGAGAAAGCCAGAAGGAGGCTGGTTTGGGAATACTTTTATTTCCTGCTCCATCATGACACACAGGTTTGGAAAAAGTATCTTTTCAGATGTGTTTTTACAGCACCTCACACAAAGGTACATTAATCCCAGCCAGTGCCTCTGGCTGACATCACAACACTGTAATAATAATGCCTAATTTTTTTTTTTTTTTTTTTTTTGGCTAAGTTAAAGGCATCTTGGAATCAGCAAAAGACACAGCCTTGCAACAGTTCCAGAGCTCTTAATTCTGTGGACACAATGACAGACTTCAATGGGAAGAGGATAGGTCCCACTGAGTCTTAAACTGCTTAAGGGGGAGGGGGGAAAGCCCAAACAACAAAAAAAACCCACACCTACAAGATTTTATCCACGTCTCTGTAGAGTTTATGACAATGTCCCACTCCAGCAGAAGTGGTTGTAATAACAGGAGCAAATGTCATATTACATCTCCATTGTGTCCTTACACATTTTAAGAGGCCTGAAATACATAATTAAGCTGAGTGCCGTAGTTAGTTACACAGGCAGTGTGCTAGTGAGTGAATGAGCTGTTTCCTGGTGGGCTACTCAATAAGCAGAAGTCTTGAGTTACAATTCAAGTTACATGGAAAGACAATTTAAAAAGCCCTAAAGGAAATCCTGGCCCTCACACAGAGGAGATTTTTCTTACCTGATTTAATTCTTCATCATTTGCTACAGCCAACAGGATGTGTCTAGGAGTGACTCGACCCTTCTTGTTGTCCCTTGCTGCATTTCCAGCCAATTCAAGAATTTCCGCTGAGGAAAAAGTAAGCCCCTTTTAATTATATTGTGATCATTACAAAAAAAAAAAAAAATCAATGTGTTATTTATCATCCATGCAAAAAGCCATCTGAATTATATCACGTTATTCCTAACTGCTGTAGAATACCCTCAATAGTCACCTAACCCTAAAATTATTATTTTCTTTTTAATGTCTAATCACTGAAGGGCAAACGCTCACTTGGAAGTCCTGTGGCCTAGACTATATTTACTTTTTGACCTGTTAAAGCAGTTCCCCTAGATTCTTGACTTCTCAGTGTTTTTCTGAAGGCTACTGTGTGTTCAACTCCCAGGATCCCTCTCCTGTCAGGCGACAGTATTAGATGTACAAATGCTACAGCTGGGTTTTTTTGCCTCAAACCTGTCATGATTGTGAGCTCTCGCTTGCGTGGCCTCTACTTCATTATTAGTGGAAAAGATACTATGCTCAGTTTCTCATTTTTAACATCATGGGAGCAAGTAAGCACGCATCCAAGTCAAGCCACTGAAAATACAAACTCTGCAGCTACCCTGACTTAATGATGTCTTCTCTCTTTGAGAAGTTTCTGTCCAGAAAAAGTAATTGACGAATCATGTTTGTTTGCTCCTAAGCAAATTATCTCCTTAGAAGAAATTTCCATCCTGACATTTAACAGCTGCCCATATGATGGCTTTTATTGACATTAGGAAAGATGAACTCGCTCCCTTGCAAGGGCCTATGAAGTGAAAGGCTAGAGCATCACCTGCTAACTTATCTGTCTTCAACTCAACTAAGGCTCTTAGGCAACGAATGCAATTAATTAGAAGAAAGTCTGGGGAACAATCAAAGTGATATAACTTGTTTATCTGACTTTGCAGTTCTGTGCTATGGCTGTCCCTGTTACATGTAACCTGTCATCTCTCTGTACAGACTGTTTTGCTATTGCTTTTGGTGTATTTCCTTCTACACACCTGGTAACATTTGGAAAATGAGAAACAAAGAAAATGAAAATGCCTTTTTCATACCTCTTACACACTTAATATATTAAAATTTAACATTAGAATAGGGAATGAGATTGATTTCATATTTAACAAATGACTATACCATGAAAGCTCTCCCATAAACTTGCTTTAGAGGCAAATAGACCTGAATTAAAACATTAATTTGGAAATGAAAAATACTAAAATCAAAGCTCACATGACCACATGCCTTTACCCATAACACATAGTAAATCTCAAGTAATACTATAGAGCACAGACTATGGTTTTTCATTAGGCTGAATTTAACATGATTCTCCAATTATTTTTCATCCTAAGTCCCATAATAAGCTAGTTATGACACCTACCAGAAAACTTACAGCTGCTGCTGGATGTTCTGCAGTTAAGCTCCATTGAGGAGTTTGGTAAGCTTTCACTACTTTTGTGTTCTTCAACTACTAACTTTATCATAGGGCGAGAGGATATTAAATCTAAGCCCCCAAAAGTCACCCAACATTTCATGCTGACAACAATTGCTTTAATTTATTTTTACAGAAGGATTAGCAGGGTAAGGTCAACCTGACTATGCTTTCCACACCTCCAAAGAACTGAATTAAGCTGGCATAATCCTTCTCACATAACTTTGCAAAAGCCACAGCTCAGAGACACGAGGTTTGGCTTGCATTCGCACTGCTGCGACAGATGACCTGCATCCCTTCCCGAGCGACGAGCCGACCGTAACGCCACCATCTCCACCTCTCTAGGTCAGGGATCCTTTTGTTTGTGTCTCAGATTGTATTAGAGGCTGGAAAGCAGGGAAAGGACTTGCTGCCAACAGCAGGCTGCTTTTCGGTTCGGCCCTGCCGCTTTGCTGCATCAGGCACCGCCGAACAGTCGGGCCGTGTTACTCTCTGCAGCTGAGCGGCATAACTATGCAGACAGGTCATTTCGTAACTAAAGAGTCTAAGAAAGTGTTATGCCTGTAAAGCAGAGAGGAATGTTTTATTTGTTCCTCATAAAACTAAAATGTCT
This sequence comes from Eurypyga helias, assembly GCF_000690775.1. Classification (NCBI taxonomy): domain Eukaryota; kingdom Metazoa; phylum Chordata; class Aves; order Eurypygiformes; family Eurypygidae; genus Eurypyga; species Eurypyga helias. The sequence continues at coordinate 4,065 of NW_010223913.1, forward strand.
GCCTTGTACAGTGGAGAACTGTTCTTATAAGTGCTAAGCCCTCTTCCTTGGACAGGAAACTCGTTTTGAAATTACAGTTTTCTAATGGTCCTTTAGGGAAGTTGAGGTACCCCACTTCCCCTTCAGGAACAGAACGCTTTGCACTGGCGCAGAGGACCACAACAGAGGAGACTGGGGAGAGGGCGAGAGGAGGAGGAGGGCATGGAGGGTGGAATTTTTCTTCTGGCCGTCTCAGCTCTCCAATAATAACCAAGTATTGCTTGTGCACGGAGATCCACAGCCCAGGGAGCAGCACAACGCGGCTAGGCACACAGGTCTGGTCAAGGGGGGATGCTACCCTGTTTAAAAACAGCACAGGAGGAGGGATTCCAGCTGAAGCCAATATAGGCAAGTTTTTGATTTAGCACTGACAGTGACCAACCTCATCCAAACCCAACAGATCAGAGCACTTAGAGATGCTAGAAGTGAAGGATTTCTGGATCCGGATGGGATCCCGACTACTTGCCTGAATTTTGCTTGCAGCCAGCTTTACTTTCACATCTGGTTTATGCTACTCTAATTCTAAGTATTTAAATGTTTTTTCATCCATATTTTAAACCAATTTTAAATTGGATGAAAATCTAGCACTCTCTGTAAGGGAGCTGACTCAAGTTTACAGAATAATCACACTGGATTTAGGTGTGGAGCTGGAATGAGCAGGAGGTGGGAAAAGGTATTTAAAATTGTGATTGGATCCAAATTCTCAGGTCAGACCCATCTTCGCAAGTGCTGTTCTACTGAGTTCAAAGGTTTGAGTCACTGAAGAGTTCCGTTTCATCAAAGGTAATCTTCCAACAGTGAGGAAAAGAATGGATATTCTAAAATCAGCTCTGGCAACTGAACAGGGTCAAGAGAGAAAGCTCTGCTTGTAATGCTCAGGGGGAAAAAAAAAAAAAGGTGTTTAGAGCTTCCATGACATCAGGATTCACTCAGCTTGTATTTATCCAGCCAGAAGACCAAAACAAGAACATTTTACAAAAGTGAGATCTCACAAAAAGGATGTAAATTGCGTAACGTCTATTCCATTCCATGCCTTTCATATATTTACACAAGGCATTTCCCCCCTAGAGACTAATTATACCACCAACACTCAGGCAAAAGGCAACTATGAGGCACAGTTTACGAAAGCACTGAACACCAAGGTCTGTTTTTTCTAAAAATAAGGAAAATACACAAGTTATTCAACATTACGAGCTTTTTGATGGTATCATTCTTCACTTACTACATACTGCAGTCTTGGGTTAATATGAAGAGATACTCTCTATATTTGCACAGATGGCTTTTTCTGTGCTTTAAAATAATTTCAAAAAAAAGCAAAACCAACATGTATTGCTTTAACTGCAGACATAAAAAAAAAAATAGTGGAAAAGCTGCAAGAAGTATATCATTAGGAAAGAAAAAAATTAAGTAGGAGTGCCATGTCAGCATGTGATAGTTTCACGTATGGACACTGGTATGTAGCAAGAAAAGGGATGGATGCCTTAAGAGTCTGACTAATATGAATACATCCTTTTGATTCTAAAGACATAGTTGTGACCAACATTTTCCTTTTCAGTCATCTTTGAAGTAAATGGTTAAACTGGGAAGAGAAAGTTCTAAAAGTTAAGAAATTTTCTCTCCTAAATTAGCCTAAACGTAGTTCTCCTTTATATCAAATGAAAAAACTCCCCTGCAACGCTCAGAACTAGGCAGATGGATATGGGCAGTGAAAACTGGTCTAAGCCTGTTCTCAGCACTTGAACCAAAACTGGTTTTTTTTTCTGCTGAGGTTTTTAAAAGCGCAGTTAAATATTTTTAAAGGAGAAAAGAAAACAGGTTATATATCTTTGTACTTAAGCCTGAGATAAGACCACAGGAAAAGCTGTTCTCAAAGCATTTCCTACTCAAACACAACCAAAAAGCGTTGGAAGTCTCCACAGAAACCTCATCCTGAAGCAAGTTTTCAGTGAGTTCCTCATCCTTTACTCGCAGAGAGTCTGATCTCTGTCACCTCTTGGACCCTACTAAGCTCCCCATTTCATTATCTGCATTTCCCCATTTCACAGTGATACTGCTCTGCCTTGAACTTCACAACACTCGCATGTTTTGGACCAAGAATTCAACACAAGGTTAAAGCGAAATAAAGCGTTATTAGACCTAAACAAAGCAGGCACAGTAGCAACTGCAGACCTGGATGGCAAGAAAAGCAAAAGCGTTCTTCTCTCACTCCTGGAGAATGCTCTAGTTCATTTATCCTAATTTTCAGACCAAATACTACTGGTTATTAGTGAATAAAACTCCTTTAAAACCTAAATGACAAGGCTTATCACGCATTCCAAGCTACAGTACTTTCTAAATGTAAACACAGAACTCAATCTGGTCTGAGTTCATCCCCAAAAATGTTTGGGTTTTTGGTTTACATCTCCAGCTAAAACACTGCTGTTGCATTGAATCTCTTTGTCCACCTTCTCTTCAGGGAGATGAAATCATAGCTTTGAAAATGAAACTCTTAACAACTAACAGGTGATGTGCTGACACAAGGCCAGTTTCTGAGCATGCAAGTTCCAACAGGAACAAGTCAGGGGTTTCTAAAAAAGTTTGAAACCTCTCCTCAGAAGAAAATTGAGAACAATATCCAGAAATCAAAGAAAAATGAATGTTGATACAATTCCACTGAGAAAATATGTATTTGCTACAAAGCCAACTACATGACAAGGAGTCTGTTTATTGTAGTTTAAATTAATCATCCTTCAATCAGCATTTTATTGACTTCAGAATCATTTTACATGATTCCGGAAGGTTTTAACCCAATCAACCCCAATCAACCAAGACTGTTAAGAGTTTCCTGCATTCTTGTCTCTGTGTATTCCACCCAATCCCCCTGGAATCTGCAGTTGTGAGAGTGAAGGTAGAATCATTTAACAACACTTTCCCCTTTACGCATTCCAATAAAACCGTTCTCAGCCTTGGTCCAAAGCCATGGAAATTTGATGCAGTGAAAATCAATTCAAGAAATTTTACCGCTTTGAACAAGCCTTGATGAAACCTCAACTCTCAACAGGGCAATCATTCTCTTAGGATGCGATAAAAAACCCCAAATGCTTCAGTCTTTAGTGTCTGAGCTGCATCAAAACTAGGCCCCTTAAAGGAGAAACTGTTGGCTTTGCCAAGTCATTGTAAGTTTTGCATTTCTGGGAGGCAGATGACAGACTGCTGTTTACATAAAACTCAAGTTGAGGCCACAAAAGCCACTTCCACTTAGAGCCTTCTGATCTGACTCACACTTCTGCTCGGCTCTTTTCTAGACTTTAATACCATCCATTATTTTTTTTGTAAGAGATCCAACGTTATTTAACTTCCTAATTTTTTTAAAATTTCTCAGTTTGCTATTATCTGTAAAAGGTATATGAGATCACTTTTCGGGGAAACCTGAAAATGAATTTCATCTCAAATGTTATTTATTATGACAGCCACACCCCAGCTACTAATTTAAAGTGATAGCTCATTTCTTCTCCACTGAGTTAAAGCATCCTGATCTAACTCAAATTAACCTTCTTTCTTTTCCAGTGGAGCTTCCTCCACCTATAGCAGTTTACACTTTGCTGTTATTCCTAACAGTTTACATATGTTTTAGACATGCACTCAGACATGATTAATATAACTGCTGCCAGACGCTACCTTGATCAAGTGCAGCCTGTACACTTCGGTCTGCTGTTACAGACTACAGGAGACTACTCACATCCTAAGACGTGGTCCTGGCTTAGTCTTTGACCTTTGCAGGCACGTGTTAGGCAGGAACCTCCATCCTTAAATATTAAAGCAGTCAGGTGCAAGATGTCAATCATCTACTGAGATGCAGTGAACATTAATAACATTATTAACAAAAAACAAAGAGAAGAGGATTTCATATTGAAATTTTGGATTTTACTCAAGTGTCTCCAATGACTGGGCTTGAAAAGGGAAATGTCTGTGTGTCTCATGGGCGTGTGTCCCATGCTCCTACAAAGAGGAGCAAGGCATACAGTCAGCAGCAAAGACTTCACTAAGCAATGACCAAAACCCATGCAATCCATATGTACTGTGCTCTCCTTTTCCTAGCGCAGTCATTTCAACGCGATCTGGCAGATGGAGGAAACTGTGTTATTAGAGACTGTCTCTGACAGCCAGGGAAGTGGGATTCAAGGTTTATTATTGCAAATATTATGACTCTTTAAATTGCTGTTGTCTCAAAGCCTTTCCCCCTCATCAAGCCTTTTTATAAAAAGAAAGCAACAGGAGCCATAACAAATATAAGTATTTGTAAACTAATATAACTCATTATTTAGAAGAACAATATTTACAAGTATTTTTCCCCATTACAGAAGCAGTACAGGAGTGACTATATAGCCTGTTCAACATCTTTTTTGGAAAAATCTATGCCTGGAGAACAAAGCATGTGGAAAATTATATTGCTTTGGGTGTTGTGTGGTAGATATGGACTAGCTATAACTTTATCTGAGCAAAAAATCTGTCTAGCCTGATAGCCTGTTCCCAGCCAGTGCCCACGAGCAGATGCTTGGGAGGATTAAAGGCAAAATTAAAATGCTGGTTTTCCAGAACATTCCCTCCGATTCCAGCCATGTGCAGCTTAGCAGTTTCCCAACTTAGAAATGCCACCTTTGTGTTTAGTCCCTCAATAGATTTTATTTCCATGGATGGGTAACTGTTTTCTGAAAGCAATCAGAATGGTTTGGTATCTGTAATGAGCCTCTCTCCTTGGAGGTAAGGTACCTCCTGTTTTAAAAATATTGTATTTCACTGTATAGCCTCTACATTTATTTTTCCCCAATGAAGTTTATACTGATGATAGAGCACTTTGTTTGACTGCACTGAAGAATCCAAATAGAATTTCATCCCTGAAAGAAATTCAGGGATAAATACACTCCGGATAAAAGACCGAAGACCAAACACATAGCATAATGTGAATTTGGGCATTCTTAAATAATACTTGTGGAAAAAAGAAAAGGGTAAAAAAGCATGCTTACTGTACTTGATGTAGGAACTTCTAAAGCTTGAGAAAATCTGAGGACAGAAACTGCTTGCTAAATACTGCATACTACTCCAGAAAGGCAGGATGTCTTCCTGCCTTCCAGCTGTCTGTGCTACAACTGTCTGTCCCAAGAATCAAGGGTTGAAGTCTTTAGCTTTACAGATTCTTCCGTTATTCTCAACAAGAGATACAAGTTAAGACAAAGATAAGGGTAGAGAAAACATGCATAGCCAAATCAGCCATATTTTTGTTTTACATTTCACTTAAACCCTATTCTTCAAAACAGAGGGTGATCCCAGTATTGAACTGAACAGCAATTTCTAGTAGAAGTCATTACTTTCCTGCAACTTAGTCAAATAAATAGATATAATGACTGTTACTAGAATAAAAAGTATTTAATTCTAGATCTAAGAATATTAAACTAGAACTAAAATTTACCATTTCCACAGGAGAAAATAATTCAGTGGCCACGATGTAAAAAGCAAACCAACACAGCCCAGCATTTTGTACATTATCTGAATATGACATACCTCACGATGCAAATTCTGATGCATATTTCTCCCTCTGAAATAAGTGTCTTTGTTGACATGCACCAATAGCGCTTTTATTATGAGAAAATGGTTTTGCTTTATTGCTTTTCATCAAACCTGATCTGTGTCATTGGACACCATACACTGAATTTCAGGACTGATGAGTATTTTGAGGTAGGCAATGCATTAGGAGCCTAATTGAGTCAAGTAATTTTGTATCCACTTAGCATTTGTGACTGAGATCCACAACGTTTATGGGACTACAAGTTAAGACAGGCACATACGTAAGTGTTTAGAGTTAGAGCCAAGGAAAGGCTTATCAGTGAAAGAAAACTCTTCATTGATATACATTTGAAGCAGACTGATTCATGAACTCATAAATTCAGAAAGTTGGTCAACCAACTGGTAACAATACAGTTTTCAGTCTAAAGGGGCACTTCTTACAAGTAGAGCTATTTTAAATTGTGACAGTCTCACTTCTGCGAAGAGGATGACACAAGCCTTACGTAAAGGAGGAGCGTTACAAAGGAGCTTTGCCCTTTCAAAAGGTCTCTGCTTGCAAGGCTATCGCCCTAAACAACCCTGCTGTGTTTTAGGTCCAGTATTAATCCATATTAAAAGGACACTGGATCTGAAGAGGTAGTTACATGCTTGGTCAGGTAAGGCATGGGTCCTACAAGCCCCTAATTTACTTTAAACCTCTTCTGGGACACAGTTTGTGGCACAACACCGTAATAAGGATTAGTGCGTCTAGAGCTGCCTGTTTAAGGAGAAGAAAAGTATCTTGGTAGTGAATGCTCGTTTTAACCATATCAAAAAGATACTGTCAATTAATTCTCTTCTTAAATTTCATTACTCCCTAAGGACCGTTATTTATTGCATTAGTAGAAAGCCTGGAACTTGCATCTGCTTTTAACCTGACGCTTTTTTACTGTGGACCTCCAAGCTACCCCTCTGCCTCAAACATCAGTTCACCAGTACATCTGCTGTGGCAAACTGGGCAAGGCATTGTTTTCCTCTGTGATCTTGTAAAAGTTTTCAGCAGCAAGCAGAACACAAGAGGCGAACAGCAGGTCATGCTGATCAGCTTGCACATCGGAAAGTGAGCATCTGAAGGGAGCAGTTAAACGTACTTTCACTTTGCAGCCAATCAGCAATTAGCTTCGGAAAGTTTTCCACATTGAAAATTAATCGAGATGAAAATGCAACAAGCTGAGCTCCAGCACATGAACCTCTATTAAGGGATTCTAGTGACACCAAAAAGCCTGAAGACAAAAACTCAGGTAAGCACCAGAATGACTCAGGTGCAATTCTAACTGTGGGATTCAAAAGGTGCTTATTTTACATTTTAACAAAATACCTGATCAACAGTACACAATGGGCAATAAAAATCCAGTTGAGAAAAAAATCTAATGGAGAAAACAGACATTTAACATTTCTCCTACCTCACTTCAGTATGTACAGAAGAAATATAAATCAAAGTCTCATTTCTTCTGTATTCCTGTTCTCCTGCTGTTTTATAAACTCCCCCTTCTCCTCATTTGCTATGACATTTTGGCAATTGAAAATTATTTACAATGTAGAGAAGACGATGGGGGGCAGGGGGAACAGAAATCACTTGCAGGCCTGGTTCCTACTGCCTTTAAATACGCTCAAGAGGTTTCTATTTATTAAGGACAAAGGACTGTCTTTTTCAGTTAGTAAAAAAGTTTGGACTATATTGTAACTTGTGCGACAGGAGCATGCCTGATTACATGTATAGCTGGACCACTTCTGACAGATACAAACCACACAACTTCATCTGAGTGGCTGCAATGCCCAAATGAAGTCTGTGGCCATCCTCTCCACTACTCTAGTATTTATTTTTTGACATAAACTGATACCAACGCACTACTTTGCAGAGAAAACAAGGAGCGGATTGCAGTTTCCTCAAGTACACGTTAGGGAAGATAAACAGCCAACGAACCATGGTAAAAGAAGAGCCACAGTAAGGAAAGAAGACAAAAGGAATTGCTTACACTGTACTTTCTGCCAGCTTAAAGCAGTTGATAATGCTTAAAATTAGTTCTGCAGCATAAGGAGAAATTAATCCAATATTCTGACTACTGCCTGCAAGATAGGCAGTTCTGCATGAACTTCTACTGCAAAAAAGGAAAAGAAAGAACCACGCAGCATAGTTCTCCAGCATCCACACTGTTCCTCCAGGGTAAAGAAGTGTATTCACTTGCTTCAATATTGGTAAAACTCCAAGGTACTTTCTGCACATTCACCCAGGAACACACACTTGCATCCTGTTTACAGGGGACATTACACATTATTTCCTCAGATGAAAAGCAGGAAAGAATAAGCAGGTGATATGGTTCAGAAACCAAACTGCAGTCACTGAGTGTGCTGATGAGGGGGTCTACAAGAAAGCTGGGGGGTACTTTTTACAAGGGCCTGTAGTGACAGGACAAGGGGTAACAGGTTTAAACTGAAAAAGGGAGATTTACAATGGACATCAGGAAGAAATTCTTCCCGCAGAGGGTGGGGAGGCACTGGGACAGGTTGCCCAGAGAAGCTGTGGATGGCCCATCCCTGGAAGTGTCCAAGGCCAGGCTGGATGAGGCTTGGAGCAACCTGGTCTAGTGGAAGGTGTCCCTGCCCATGGCAGGGGGTGGGACTGGGTGGGCTTTAAGGTTCCTTCAACCCAAACCATTCTGGGATTCTATGACTTGTAGGTAACTAGAACCTTAAGTGACTAAGTAAGAGCAGGATAATACTCACTCTGCAACCCCTTTATATATCAAGTATATTGAAATGTAAGATAAGGAAAACCAATTTGTTAGCTGAAGACCAGAAGACAAATTGTACAGCTAATTTGATAGTAGCTGTACTATTATTATTATTGAAGTTACTGTAACAGACAACACAGGGAAGCTGTATTCCAGCCAGCCACTGGTAGAAGTTGTGAGAAGCCAAGAGGCTGAAAAGCAGCACGGCAGATGCACAACATTCGGTTCACAGTAACTGAAGCAGACTGACTCCTGTGTGCTAAACCAGTGCGTGTTCCTGCCCACGGAGCTGCACCGGGCACACACATGCTAGTGCAGAAGTATGAGAAGAACATAAAGGCAGTTTGAAAAGCGCTTCACTGGGCACAGACTGAAGAAGGTTTCTGCTTAAATCGCAAATGGCCCCATACACTGCAAGAAATCACGGAATGTGTATCTTCACTTTTGGATGGGCAGCAGCACATACATGGTAACAGTAAGTTACCTTCAAAGTATAAAGGGGATAAAGTCATAACGACAGATGGATCCAGAACAGAACTCCAAATCTGCACAGCTGGAAGCATTACGGAAGTTCACATCTCAAACTGAAACAAACCAAAATCCCAGATCTGAGCACATTATGGGCTAATTTCAGATTTACATCAGAGTTCAACTTCAGAAAAGGTCAGCAAAATATAGCACTTCATCTTCTAAAGGATTAAAGTCAGTGCCATATTCTGCACACACATGAACTAGTTTTCAGACCTTAGTAGGTTCCTCTCTATTAGGTCACGTCTCTGTCATTTCCCCTCCTAGTCTTTTCTGAAGTTGTTCTTTCCTACAACTGCTTTTGATATTTTAAGTTTCTCCTCTCCTTCCTGGATGCACAGAATTGCTTTTTTTGATTTAGCCAATTTATTAGCATGCCACTTCACATGGTCTCCTTCCTGTTATGTCACGTTCCTGCTCTAATTTTGAAACGGTTGAAATGCTTTGATTTAGTCTCAGATCATGTGCTGACATGAGCATCTTTAAAATCTCTCCTGGAGAAAAGTCAGGACTTCTCTGGTTTTGTGAAGCAATAACTGCCAAGAGGTAAAAAGAACACAAACCAAAAACCTCCAAGCATCTCATTTCAAGGGAGTGTTTCAAATCATACTGAAAAAGATGAATGACCTGAAGTTCAGAAAACACACTGGGCATTAAAGGCTAAAAAATTACACTATATAGAGTGTGAAAGACTTACAGAAAGAGAAGGAGAAAATAAACACCACCAGACTGGAACAGTCATTAAATGTAAGACTACTACTAGCTCAGTAAGGAAAGCAAAGAGAATCTATGCTTTTGAGCTACATCTGTATATAAGAATGAAAGAAAATCCTGAGATACAGGATAGTAGGATACCTACCTCGCCTTCAGAGGAGAAAAAAACAAATCAACAAACCAAAAAACCCCAAACAGATTACAAATAAAGGGAGGAAAAAACAGAAGGTACCTTTCCCCTTAGCTCTCCTTCCCCTCTCCCTTTTTTTCCCCCCCTAAAGAAGCGATGTAGGCAAATGTTTTTGGTTGGTTGTTAAATGTCGTCAGCCAGTTTCCCAGGATGCACAGCAGTTCAAGAAACACCTTTATTTCCCCAGCCTATTCTGTGCTGCCTAAGCCATCAGTGCCTCAGTAAACACTTCAAACCAGTTAACCACTACCATGTGCTGCTCATTAGCAGCGCCTTAAGCTCACCTGTATTGCTGCTTCTTTCAAAGGGCAGCATTCAAAGCACCCCTCACCCTAAGTAGCATTTTATTTGGGTAGTTATTGCTGGAAGCAGGAACCTAGCTGAAGGAAATGTTAAGTTTTTTAAGGCCATCTATGAAGTTTAAAAGCATTCTTTTAAAGAAAAGGCCCAAATAAAGAAAACCATGAAGAAAAAAGGTAATTGAATTTTCTCAGCCATCAGTAACATAATATTGAACCTTACAGAAAACAAGCACTCTGTTTATTATTGCCCAACGTTATCAGTCTTTATCTTTAGGGGAAGAAGAAAAAAAAAAAATCAGCCTATTTCTGCTCATCAGTGCCAATATCTATTATAAAGTGTACCTAAAATTGTTTTAAGAGTCAGGTCACTTTGGTATTAAATACTGCCAGCAAAGTTAAACCACTCACTTTACTACTTTGTGCTTAAATGAAAGCATTGGGGGTTGGAACTAGATGATCTTTAAGGTCCCTTCCAACCCAAACCATTCTGTGATTCTATGAATTACGAACTGCATCTCTTCCCCAGAGACTCAGCGCACTGTTACAGCTTAGAGACTACTGTCCCTCCTAACACTCGAGCCTGCTGCAGTGAGAACACTGACGTGGCAGATGCACTGTCAAAAGCAACACTGCCCAGAGAAACGAGATCCAGTCCAAGCTTTTCCTTAGTCATGCTAACAGAATCTGCCTCTGAACACCAATCCATCTAGCACTTGTGCTTTTTGCTACATCTCTAGCCTACAGGTGTATGCTTGAAAGCCAATCTGCCCATGGGAATGGGACTGAACTGGTGGTTTATTCGTATCCATTTTTTAGAATTTATTTTATTTTAAGCAAACCAATATTGCAAAAAGTCTGAATGTTGATGCCATTACAGTTGAGGTGAATTTTCCATTAGAAGACTACTTCTGTAATATTTGTGGGGTAAACCTGCAACGCTGAGTCTCATCTGAGAGAACTGTGATGCGGAGATCTTTACTTGCATGTCTAGCTGTGTACGTCTTTAGGCAAGGCATTTTATTCCTTTGAAGCTTCTTTTTACATGGAGTAAAAATAATACTTTTGTTCCCCAAGAAGGTACTGTGAGGATGAGATAATTATTTAAGGCCTGCTCAACCTGGTGTGATGAAAGGAATAGAGAAAGGGCTACAAATGTAAGCAAATAAGCCATGTTGATTCGGGGCAGATGAACAGAGTGTGCATTTATACACAGACTCAAACAAATTGCAAACAGCATATGTGGTCTCAAAAGTAATCTGTAAATTGAACTAAACGTTTAAACAATGCTGCAAGCAATCTCAGCCCTCTGTAAACACCGAGAAACTCTCCATTTAAAGGGAATGTATATGCTTAACAGACAATTATAACCCAAACAAAGCCAGCAGGCACAAAGTTGGAGCAGGAAGGACTGCAACACTGTAGGCCAGGTCCATAGGCATTGATGTTAGCAGGAATCCTTCTGACTGCCTACGTGGAAGAGTGTTTACAACAGGTCAAAGCAAATCCAGCGCTGGAATGCGCAAAAGGCATCAAAGCTCTGAGGCAGGGGTGGGAGTACCTCCTGTGATCAGCACAGCACTTACTTCAGCTATAACTTTTTTAGTCATCTCGAAACCAGAGGAACCTTTTCGTTTCTTTTCTGTGCACATTCCATTTCTATTAGCACTTTCACTGCCACACTGTTCAGCAAAACCTACCAGTCAGATATTCCAGTACAGCAGCCATGTACACTGGAGCACCAACACCAATTCTGTACTTCGGGTGGCCTTTCTTAATGTAACGTAGCATTCTTCCAACAGGGAATATGACCCCAGCCTTTGCGGAGCGGGAAGTCTTGGTTGACTTCTTCTTTCCACCCCTGCTGGACATTTTGTCTGTACTGGTCTGGATCAGTGCTCTGTGTATTAAGGGGGAAAAAAAAAAAAAAGATAAAAGGTTATCAATAGGGACTGATGCTGTAATACTATACACTGAATTTCAAGACAGATGAGTATTTTGAGGCAGTGCATTAGGGTGCCTAAAACATACAGACAAGTTGCCTTTTTAGAGTATATACAAGAAGAACCTAGAATAATTTTACACAGAATGTTTACTTGCCATTGTAATCTTGGCGTAATTTTATAGAGTACTTACTTGACATAGAAATTATTTCATTTAAATCTGCTTTGGAATTACTTTTCTGAAATTCCTAGCAGATTAAACCCAGTACCATTAACGGAGTGAAGTGTGATAACTACCTAATGTAAACACACCTAACATTAAAGCAGAGGATGCTTTCTGCAAGGAGACTGACCCAGCCCTCTGCTCTCTCAGAGATAAATCCCAAGGCATCTGAACAGCTGTGGTAGGACTGTTACACTCATGAATAACTATGTTCCTAACTAGGAAAAACCACATCCACTAATGGCTTCATAAAGCATATTCACCTTCCCTAAAGAACTGGATTTTCAAGCATGTGTGAATTTGCAGAACAAAAGCCTATGCATGGCAAAACGCATCTCCTGTACACGAAACCTTTTCCTTTTAGAAAGATCCGACACAAACCCCTTGAGATCTGGACCTACTGCAAACCAGCTATCTCCACACCAAAGATTGTGCCGCTTCAACATGCTCTCTAGGAACCCGATGAACATCAATCTGCCACCTTTTCCTTAACACAAGAGTGGCCTGAACAGCCAGCAGATATCTGACAGCTGTATCACAGTTTATCTCAGTGGAGAAACCTACTACTGATACAGCTGTCAAACATATTTTTTCCTCTCTTTGATTTCGGCTCAGGCTGTAAACAGAAGCTGACAAATCCAAAGAGGTGGAGTGTTTGCAGGCTCTCAAGGTACCCATGAAGGCTTAGACAATGCACTGGGTTTTGAAATTAACTCCGAGGAATGGAGACTGTCCCCATCTCCTCCTCCCTCCTGCATGTCTGAACTCTAGCAAAAGCAGAGGTCTGCATCAGTGACACACACACCCCTGTACACCCTCATTCTCGCCTTGCTACACAAATCCTACCTAACACAAACTTGCTGGTGTATTTATATACTCCACAGTGAAACCCCTTTAAGCCTGCTTTCCCATTACACCAGCTCTCTGCTTCCCTTTTTGGTTTTTCTGTTGTTTTTTCTGAATTCTGTCCTCGTCTTTATAAATCTAACTGTATTTGCCATACATCTGAACCCACAACTGAGCCAGCTCAGAATTAGGCAAAACAAGTTCACCAACCCCACTTTTAAGTTTTGCAACTTCTGTTCTGTGCTGACATGTCTTTTAAATCTCAGCGAGTCACTGAGATTCAGACTACCTATCAAATGAAGACCACTCAGGAGAGCTAAAGAAACACGAGTAGCAAACATTCTCTTTCCACTTCCACACTCCATTCATCACAGTCCATACTTGCACAGCACATTAAGTAGAATAAATGCAACGGGCTTACTGCTTGTTAAAAGTAAATGAAATAATCCCATTTTATCAGCTCAGACAAAAGTCACACTACATTTACAACACTGATGTCAAAAACCAGAAAACTTCAGAAGAGTGAAGCCATCAAAAGTGCTTTTTCCCTGCTGTCTGCTGTGAACTGAGCCCTGTAACAACTATTAATCTGCAACAAGGACAAAAGCCAACTTTGCCTTGAGAAACTGCCTGACTGGAGTTCACAACTGATTTCAAAACCCTTCCATGTAATTGCTTTTTGTCATCCAGTTAGCTCTGCCTTTGTTAGCAGGAAGGCTGGGTGTGGCTTTGAGTTGGCTAGGGACTTTCTGCCAGAAATTATTTTCATAGTTCATCACAAATCTCATAATTCATGATACTACAAATGTTTCATCTCACAAATGTTAAGAAACTCACTGAACCAAACACCTGGGAAAGCAGACACAAAAAATAGCTGTGCTTCTAGCTTCCCCCATTATTCCTTGTTTCCTAACTGATAGGTGAATGATGAAAAACATTTTTCTAGGGAAAACATACGAGCCTTAAGCAGTAAAATTCTATTAATCATTTGGCCTATGAGTTTATGGGATAGTCAGAATAGCTGGAAGAGAATGTGGAAATCTCTACTTCCTGATGTTGGTTTTTTTCTTTGGGAGAGTGTCATCTAGCCATCAGCAGCTGTAACATTTGGATCAAGGTATAAGTAAGGTATGCAGCAATGTGGAATTGCTGTCAAAGAGGCTCTGAAGGAACTGGAGCAAATACAGCTCACCCAATCTAAAACTCCAAACGGAAGACACACAGATGGCCGTGCTACAGCTGGTAGCTGGAGATGTGTTGTGGTTTAACTCCAGCCAGCAAAATACCACAAAGCTGCTCTCACAGGTGTGTCCCCCCCTTCCTCTAGCAGAGGGGGAGAATCACAGAAAAAGACAAGGAAGCTCATAAAATTGAGATAAGAACTATTTACTAACTGAATCTAAATGAATAATTTATGTATGAATTAATATAAACAAATGCCACTAATAGTAATTAAAACAAATAGAAAACAAAATATATGATACGATTTGATACAAATGCTCACCACCCGCCAACTGATGCACAACCAGCTCCTGAGAAGTGAGAGTCAGAGCCAGAAAGTGATCACAGCAGAATCCAAGTGAGCCCTATCATCAACAGCACGACTGGGAAAACTAACAGACCCACCAACACACTAATGAATGAGCCAGCAAAGGAGTTAACAAAGCAGCTAACAAGGGAGTTGGCGTGAGTGTTAGGAAGCATAAGAAAGTGAAAGTGTATAAAGAGCCAGAGTGTAACGGCCCCCCAAGCCCGCTCTCTGCTTATGTACCGAGCATGACGTACCATGAAATGAAATACTCCTGCGGTCAGTTTGGGTCAGCTGTCTCAGCTGTGTGTCCCCCCACACTGCTTGTAGCAAGAAAGCTGGGAAGGCAGCTGGAGTATCAGAAGCAATGAAAGACCTTCAGTTTGGTGCAAGTACTGCCCAGCACCAGCCAAAAAGACAACTTATCAGTACTTTTCTCAGCATAAACCCGGGAACATGGCTTCATACCAGCCACTGTAGAGAGAGTTAACTCTTTCCAGGCTAAAACCAGCACAAGATGAATGAGCACTGCCTTTTCCTTTTTTTTTTAGTTCTAAGGAAATGACTACTCAGAGAGAAGTAAGGGAAGTGGCTCCTTCAGATACCATAGAATCATTTAGGTTGGAAAAGAACTTTAGGATCATCAAGTCCAACTGTTAAACCAACACTGCTGATACCACCACTAAACCATGCCCCTGAGCAGAACAAACAGGTACTGTATATCACTGTCTCTAGTCACATATCATCTATCTAAAGCCGTGCTAAGTTTGTTGATAAAATACTGTCAGTTGTCATCAGTGACACTAAACCAACCTCCCCTGAGCAAAACACTGCTGTTAGTTTCCAGTCTCTTTCATCTGCTGTTCAGAAGTTGTTCTTCTCTTTAACATACTGTTTCTACTTAATACCTTCAAGCTTCCCATCATTGGTGGAAACCCACATATAAAATGGCATACTTTTTTCTTCTCAAAGAAGCTTATTTTATCACTTTTGCAAATTCTAGGTGTCAAATCCCCCCCTTTACTCCTGATCACATTTCTCTCATTAATATTTAACATAACGATGGACCTATCTTGACAATTAACCTGATCCTCTCATACTGTACGTTAAAGAGCTTTCGAGCTCTTAAGTTTATTTGTGAGGAAAAACTTTGCCTGACCAGAAAAGGGGCAGGGGATGGGACACTGGCAGATTTAAAAAAGCAAGAACTTATGGAAATCTTTGTATTTGAGGTGAAATGCAATAAAGATGAGTTTCAGAGCTTCCTGCCTCAAGGATCCCATTCCTACAACACCTAGTGAACCACTATATCTTTAGACGCTGGGGGTGGAGGGAGGGAAATTCCAATTATGCTTCAAGTACCACTTTTAATTTTGCCAACCATGCACTTTGGAAGAGGAAGAAGAGAGCTTGGCACAGAAGACGTTTTTTGGACTCAGTTATGGATTCAGGATTATTACTTTGCAGAACCTGTTTGTCCTGCTTTTGAGCTGAGAGGTGGCCCAACGAGCTCTCAAAGTCTCCTCTCTACTTCTAGTTCTCCACAGCAGAAGAGAAGGGAGAGAGTTTTCACTTGCAACAGCCACAAAAAAAATATATTGAAGTTAAACGTAAAAAGCGTGGCAACAGATCAAAACCCGAAGAAAACTCTGTGCCTTACATGTTCTCAAATGGGTTATCTTCCTAACGCCAGAAACTCTGGAAAGCCGCCAGTGTTAATGAACCAGAGCTGTTTGCTGAGTCACTGCTAGCCAGCAATGAGGGAAGCAACGAAAGGGAACCTTATCACATGTGCCACAGTTCAGACAAGATTTGAGCAGGATAATTGAAAAAAAAGAAAAAACAATCACAGTTTATGACAGTCAACGGACCACTCCTTTCCCTTCATTCCCCTCTTCTGCCTTTGCTATGGAATTACTGAGAAACTTTACCAAGTGCATTGCAAAGAGTTTGGTGGTATATAACTTTGCCGTCAGCCAAATTATCGAGCTACAAAGCTCCTCTGCAGTCAGGTCTTTGCAAGCCAGAAATACATTTTCTAGGAAACAAAATAATATTAAAGGTGTAGTGATGAAATCAGCACAATTAAAATTTTTCTGTTTGAGATAAGATGCAGTAACTCTAGTTGGCCATATTTTTCTGTGTGAAGATAAATACTCTACTAAACCACACTTTCAAATTCCATTTTCCTAACATGCACATAGGTATCTGTTTTTTGGAAAGGCTTAACATCACATCATTCCAGAAGTACAGCCTGGTAAAGTAACACCTGATTTCCAAGTAGCAGTACTTCATTAGCTCAGTCAATTTGACACTTTCATCAAAGAACAGTAATAAAACTATCAATAACAGGGTTGTTTTTCAGATACTGGTTCTTAATGACTTAACAAATTACTATGATGCTACTGCTGTCAGGCAGAGACTGTTCTGGTCATGGACTTACATCGGTGTATTAACTGCACTCAGCAAACAGATGATTAAATTTACATCTACATCATCACATCAATAAGTGTGGAGGAATCCAGGAGACCTAAGGCTTAGTAATTATTTTTCTCTTCTCTCCAGTACAAAGACTAAGCTGGAAAGTTAATTTTTTGTATCACAAGACATTAACTGCACTGCTATGTTCTTTCCATTGTTTCAAAAGATTAACAATGTAAGTACTGCCATTCTCTCTTAAATCTGTTTATGGACTATAATAATAGCCGCTCACTGAACTCTTTTTGAAGAGGTGCATTTGAATTTGCTTTGACAACTAACTTGCTCTGTTCTTGGCTAAGCAGAAGCTTGTCTGGCATATTTATAAGACGTACTGCTTATAGAGTCGGTATAAAATGGGCTCTAATAATGCTTGCCTGGCACAACAGTGTCTCAGCCTGTGACTGGGGTTTCTAGGTAGGGCAGTAATAAAAGAGCTAATCACTCAGCTATCGTTTGATCTGATGCGAGTTCAAATTTTAGCTTAAATGCTTCATCAAAGCAGTAACTCTTTGTGGTCTGCCACAGAAAGAGTAGTGAAACCAGTTGTGAGACAGCCATTCCAGCATGACAATAATCTCTCATCTGAAAAGTCACTTATGTCTACATATTTATTTTCCCTTATCTAGGAATACCCAGCAGATGTACTTCCTACTGAAGATCAGTAACACTAGAACTAGTGAAAACATAAAGGATGGAGAAAAGAGGAACAACATTTTCACAAAAACTTGTGTGCAAACCAAAACACTTGCACAATTGTATGCAACTGGCAAAAGTCTCTCCCTCCATAATCAGTCTGAAACCCCAAAACAAATATCCCCTTAATGCACAAACCTCCACTATGAACAGTCCTGGGAGCACGACAACAGTTTTGGCTGGGCGTCCTGCCACCAATAGTCAGGAAAACGTAAATACAATTGTCTTCACTGACCACTGCTGGGAGTACAAGCGTGACATCAAGGCCATTTATGCTTTGTAGCTTTTTGTATACTAGGTAGGAAGCAGAAAATTTGATGCAGGACCTCAAATAACTGGACAATTTACAAATTCAATGTTCAGAAAAACTATTTTAAATAACATTTCAGAAACTTCTTTGCCCCTTTTGACATTCTTGGAAGGAAGCAAAAACGCAATGAAGAATTCATATGGATGCTTCCAAGGCAAAATCCAGGTGTATAACAAAATTTAAGACAGACACTATGCTACTGAGGGAAAGGAGCACAAGAACTGCACCCACTGAGAAGGCCATGAATGGCGTGATTCTAGCATCACACCTTCTGGGGCAAGGACCACCAGCTGAATCCCGCCCACCCTCTCTTTCAGATGGGTCTGGGTAAGGAACTATAACCTCTTTATGTGTCTATCGCTGCTTTCCCTGACAAGCCCGCAAGCACTGCGTGTTGCTTTTCGGATTTTACCTCTAGGAAGCACTGAGCTGATAAAACCTAATGCTGACTGGGTCAATATTCCCTGTTCCAAGGGAGGGTCTCTCCGGAGACTGTTTTTCACTCTTGTGGCATCAGTTCTACATTCCTGCACCTTGCTGGGGCAGGACTACCTTTTATGCAGAACAGACAACAGGCCTTGATCCCAGCTGACAGAGCTGTGCAAAAATACTTCTTAATTTCTTACAGAGCACAAGGTTTTGACCATTCTTCAGGAGTATGACTCTATCACCTACCTTATCAAGAGACTATCTTTTATCAAAGCTCATTGCTGTGTATTGGAATTCTACCTGCAGAACCCAGCAACTCTTAAGGACAAATTTAAACATGCTGATTTATTTCAAGACTACGTTTGCAGTGGTGAATTTTTATTTCTTGCTAATGCTGATCTATAAAATAAGCAGTGCTTAAGCACTCTTCCTATATTACTGTCATTAGGCCAAGTTCTAGTCTTACTACTAGTTTTTAGATCACTTACGGCTTAATCTGCACTGCCAGGATTTGGCTTTACTAGCTATCAGAAGGGTATGCCTTACACACCACAAAACAAAGTCACTCTTTAGGAACCCAGAAGATTTCAGTGTGAAGGGTTATGGTAACAGAACACAGCAAAAACACCTGCAACCATTACTAAGTAAACAATAATGTAACTCTTTTCTTTCAGAACACTTAAACAAACAACACACTGGGAAGTTTTCTACAGCCACTTGATACAAAGTATCTCATACCCCACTGCATTTGTATTTTTCAAAGCAACTGTAATTATCTTGCTCCCGCCTAAATATTTTAACTCTGGGTGTGCCTAAGAATCTGGGTTCTGTTTTTATTAGCTGCTCACTTGCTCCTTCGCTCATTTCTTTCTTTTACCCTTAGGAATGGGGGAGGCAGTGGATCTGCAAACTTCCCTACAGACCTGTTGCTAAGTGACAGCCACACAGAGTCCTGGGGAAAAATGGTTGTGCATTTGTATGGTCAGGAGATAAATAACAAGCTTCCTCCAAATATATTTCAACAACCAGGCTCCTTCCATCAACATGAATGAAGCAACCTCAGTTTTACATCAGCCTGCTTGCATATGAGCTCCTTCCAACTGCCGGCTTCAGATGCAAATTCACGGGCCTTCTGCAACTTACTTTTAAACATTACAGAAGAAACAAAAGGATTATAGGAAAATCCAAGTTGCAGACACAGTTTGTTCCCCTCACTGTCTCCTACAGGCACAAACGCATCAGTCTTCGGTCTAAATGCGGGCGCTGCCGTGCTATACCTTGAGCTGAGTCTCAGGGACCTGCATTCACCTGCGTCTTGCAGTACTTGCAGTCCCCTATGAGGAACACCCACAGACAGCCCGAATAGGTTGCTCAGATCCTGCAGGCAGACATATTGCAGGCTATACAAGAAGTGACAGTTCTAAAAGAATAAGGGACCCCATTTCTAGCCAAACATTTATTTTGACCACTCTTGGGTGCTTCTGCTTACGGTCTGAAAAATGTCATTTGGCTTCTTTTTTAATGAAGTCATTCTCTTGTGGCAGGTTAACTTTTATGCCACGGTTTCTCCATCCCAAAGCGAAACGCGCCGGCAACACATTCTGCTGCTTTTCACTTGCGCTCTCGGCGGTCTCTCCAGATTATCTTCTCCTGCCCGATGACCCGAGATGGGAAACACGGAGTCCGTGCGCTCGTATAACGGCAGAGAGACGCGAGGACCGGCGGCTGGACACCCC
>NW_010223914.1:0-41941 GCF_000690775.1 Eurypyga helias
GTCTGTGATTCTATGATTCTGTGAGGAGCAGCTGAGGCAATTAGAGTTGTTTAGCCTGGAGAAGAGGAGGTTCAGGGGAGACCTTAAGGTTCTCTACAGATGCCTGAAAGGAGGTTGCAGAGATGCTTGTTGGTCTTTTCTCCCAAGTGACAAGCAACAGGACAAGAGAAAATGGCCTCAAGTTTCACCAGAGAGGTTTAGATTGGATATTAGGAAAAATTTCCTCACTGAAAGGGTTGTTAAGCATTGGAGAACTGAGGGCTGCCCAGAAAGGTGGTTAAGTCACCATCCCAGGAGGTATTTAAGAGACTGTCGATGAGGTGCTGAAAGACACGGTTTAGTAGTGGTATTAGCAGTGTTAGGTTAATGGTTGGACTTGATCTTAAAGGCCTTTTCCGACTTAAAATATTGATGATTCTATCATTCTATGATTTTACTGTAAAGTATCTCCCACCCCACTTTAGATCATGGCTTTTTTCATCACTCCATATGGAAAATCAATCTATCAGTCACCCCTTTATATTTCTACTCTGTTAGAAAACTCTATGGAAAAAAGAACAGAAAGGCATATATATGTTATTCAGTGAGTGTTTTGATTGTTAACATTCTCTCACTCTCATTCTGCCCAAAACATGGAGTCTTATGGTGATAATTGAAGTGTGTCTGGTGACTGAAACATGCTAATCTATGTGATACATACATGCACGTGAAGAGGGTTTTCCTCCTTTCTATTTTACAACAAGCCACACAAAGTGTAGTTGCCTTGTCTGTGGAATTCACTCTGCTTATACCAAGAAGAAGCAAGTTTGACAGCTTACCACAGTGAGCAGGAAGAAGCTCCAGATTGCTAAAAGTTGTGGCTCTTCTGTCATCTTCTTCAGGTCATGGGACTTGGAACAAAAATGTTCTATTCATTTTCTTGCAATATTTTAAGTATTTTAGATTATGCACAAGCTGTTCTTTGTAAAGGATGAGTGGTGAGTTCAAGTTTTTTAATCTCACTGAATTTAGATGTTGACAAACAGCATTAAGATTTCTTTTTTACCAGACAGACACTGACCTTAATTTTTGCTGTGGTGTGCTTCTTGATGAAAATGGAAGAGGGGGGAGGTTTGTTTTGTGCCTCCTGTCTTCTTTTCTACTCCGGGGTCAATAACAGTTTTCAGGGTTTCATGCACATTTTCAGAACAAAGTAATTTAATGGGACTTTTGAAGCTGGAGCAATCACATGTAACAGGAATGAGAAGTTTTTATTGAAAAATAAATACTAAAATCAATATAAAAGAAATAAAATGGTGGAAAAGAAATTAAAACTGAAATCCATAGGTTAGCGATAACTGAAGGAAATGGTTTCTAACACAATCTAATACAGAGATGGAAAAATAGGAAACAGTATATAAAGAGATTTTTTTTAAATATATCAGAAGACAAAAACAATGACTTGGAAGAATGATTCCTGGAACAATAGTATGAAATAATAGAACTATCTGAAAACACACAGCAAATCTTTCTCACCTGGACTCATTCCAACTATAAAAGTACACTAAACCCATTTCCACTCTGAGTCTGCAAAAAGCAGATAGCAACTACTAACATACAATCCAGTAAGATGAAAGGAAAAAATAAAAATAGGCAAGCAATATGAGAATGCATATCAGAAACATGAAATGCTATTTACTTCTGCCCACATCAGAAAAATGTTTTCAGTTTGCGTTTCCAGGTTCTAATATGAAAATACAGAAGAAAAATTGTATCATCTGCAATGATGATGCTATAAAAGGAATGAGAAAAATATGTTATTTTGCCCTGCAAGTAATTCAAATAATGATATAAAATGCATAATTTTGGACATTACAAGAGGTCTGATACTCTTACACTGTCTAGAAGATAAAAACTGAAATATATAACTATCTATCAAATATTTGATACAGTGTAAAATGTATCTAGTAATCAAAAAGGTATGCAATTGTATAAATTTTGTCAGCTGGAATATATGTCCAAGTGTGGAAACAATCAAATCAAATAAAATATTTTAGGATTTAAACAAATTATTAAAACTTAAAAGTTAAAAATACAAAATAAGTAAGTATGACCATGTTAATAGTGTGTAAAGAAGAGAAGACTGCATATGTTCAGCCTTCTCTCCAAAGCAGAAACACCTTTCAAGATATTATATGTTTCTCCAAATAAGAAAAAAAATAAAAGATTTCCTCAGATTTCTTGTTTGGTTTGTTTTTTTACAGATACTATACAAATTTCAGCTTTTTCAGATTCAAAAAAACCCACATACTTCTGCAACACTTTTCTAACTGACAGACAATCCAAGTAGTCTATTCCTCTATTCAGTATTGGTCTTCTTCAAGCAGCTATCTGAACTTTGACATCTGATTCTTCGCAGTGCTTATGTCTCTCTCTGACAGATGTCACACATGACAAAACAAAACTAAAAAGGAAGGTTGTCTTGTTAAAATATTTCATGCATATTCTTCTTGATAATATGCAAGTATAAGTTTAATTTTAGAAGGACAGGCTGTGTTCTTGTTTGGTTTAGTTTTAGCATTTCTGGAAAAAGGAGTTGCAAAAAGATGAAGAAAATTTATAGTATGCTTAATTTGTAATTACAGTTAGCTCACCTAGGACCAAACCCCAATCTTCTAAACACAACTGCTAGTCCAGAAGTACCAGAGCAGAGAGGACCAAAAAGCCAAGGGACAGCAAGAGAGGCTCCTTTTAATGTTATTTCATGTTTAAGTTAGTTTATGCTGAACATGGAACTAGAGTCATTTCTGGAAAACAGTGTTAGGCAAAACTCTTTCCAAATTTCTGTTAACATTGAAAATGAATGTTTTGCTATTCCTAGATTTGCAGATCTGTGAGTTCTTGACAACTGTATTATCAACAGAGCCAACAGTATATACTTAAAATTATCATTTGCTAGAATCACATCTATGCTAAATAATAAACTATGTCCTGATTTTTATTAATATATATATCTTTTAAAAAGAGACATAAATGACTGAAGAAATCAAATATTGCTTTTACACTTGATATTTGATATGCCGCATATTATTACAATATTATTATTTGAAGCATATCCTGGCTGAATCATGCCTTGTTATTTTTGAAAAAGATGCATGTCTCTCAGGTCATCTCTCCAGGTAATAAGAAAACATGCTAAAACACAATTTTTCCAGATCCACAATGCTATGGAAAATTTCCCAAATTTATTTTAAGAATGGAATATTTGTGACTATCAAAGGAATGGGAGCAGTGAGGTTTAACTTGCAGCATAGAATTTTGTTGCCTATGCATTTTAAATTCAATTGTGAAATTATTTTTATACACAAATTAACCTTTCCAGTATTCATTAATTTTTATTGCATTCTGAAAATTCTATATATTCTTTATTGTGTTTTGATGTGTTGTGTTTCTGTGTTAGATTCCCATTGCGTGCTCAGTTTCCTTATTTAGCTGTTTGCTATTTTGTTTTCTAACAAAAGCATATAAATTATTTCGATTCTTTACTAAAATATTTTATTGACACATTAAGATAAAATCCTCTTTCTAGTAATCAGCTGCTCATTTTCCCTTTCTTAAGAAAAAACAACCCTGCCATTTCACACTGAGATGCTGAAAAGTCAAATAAGATGACACATATCCTTTCATAAAAATGAGGGTTTATTATTGGGTTTTTTTCCTGATAATCATGGCGGATACAGGGTTTATAATTTCTTTCCAGATTGAAGAATCCAATCTGCTATAATTTTTGCTCTCAAAACTTGGTGCAAATCTTATAGGAATGTTGTCTTTTGACAGCTTTGATTTGCTGATGGTCACTGTATGTGAAAAATCAAAAAATATACTTTTGTTTTTTTAATAGTTCAATTCTAAGCACCTGTGATTTTGAAAAACACCCTGAACAATCTGTAAACACTTGGTCACTGGACCTGTGCTTGGGAGTTGGTATGACCTCTCAGACAGATAAGAGCCTGATAAAACTATATGTCTGTCAATAAAATCATGGTTTGAAAAGTCAGTTTTGAGAATGCCATCACCGAGCTCTCCATCTGTACTCCATCAGGGTATCATTTTCTAAGGACCTCGGGGTATCATTTTACTCTCCTTGCAGGAAGCTTGAGTTCACCTTGAGTGAGGATCATTATCACAACACACCATCAGGCTGGAAGCCTCACATGAGGCCAAAGGTTGCTTTAGGAGACGAAAAGCATGTGTCAGAGTAGGGCTATGGCATTCTTTTTGCATCATTTACTGTGCCCTTGGGCATTACCAGTCAGATTTCCTGCAAAACATACATTAGGTTCCTTCAGTGTGTAGGAGGCAGACAGGGTCAATTCCATGACAGAGAGGGGAAAGTAAACATACAAAGTGAGCTATCAACAAAAGCTTTTCTTTTTTTTCCTAGACTACTTCTTTTACAGGTCTCCATCAATCCTTTTTTCCATTCCTATCTACACCAGAGGAGTGTCCCCATGTAAGCTATTCTTGGAGGAAACTCCTTTTCCACTCATCCACTCAGATACATACTGAAGATCAAATCCTACCAATGAGCATGGTGAAAAGGACTGATTTGAGGGGTCTCACCTCAGGTGTTGAAGGGCTATCAGGCTTGGAGGATTTTTATCTTTAAAACCTTTAATCTTGTTCACAGTTTGAAATTTAGTCATTTATGTGGTTAATAAGATTTTACTAGTGCTTCAGTATTAGATAACTAGAAGCAGGCAATCACTAGCATCCTTTTAAAGGTCTATCCCTCAAATATTAAGGTGATATGTGCTTACAGCATGTAATACCATTGAATTTCCACTATCCATCAGTGGATTATCCAAGTTATGAATTAATCTGGTCCTGATTTCTCCCAAGGCACCTAACTGTAACCCAGTATTACCAATAATGTAACATAAAGAATGTATTGCTGCAAATAGACTCTACTTTGGCCTCTTCTTAATACTATTCATTTCTCTACAGCAATTTAATACATAGTTTACTGTCTCTGCAGTTTCCATTTATCTGGGTTATTTCCCCATATTACTTGTTAGGAAGATGGGTTAGCTACAACAACCTTAATCCTTCTTAGGAATTTCCAATTTGTGTTTAGCATCTATTACACTTAGTAGTTCATGTGGCAAACATAGCTATTGTTAAGTGATTCATTTTGACAGAAGGTATGTATAGCTTTTACTGTTACACAACAAGAGTAATACCATTGATACCAGTTCTTATGTTTAATTTCCACCTCTTCTTTCAGAGTTGCTGGATAAGTAGATCTCAATCACTTCAGACTAGCATTAGGGGCTTATATTATTAAATAGCCTGTTCAGAATCAGCTCCTCTCCTGTATTAGCTAAGGAATTAAAATGATTTTCCATATGACATGAACTAAAAAAAAATATATATATATAGACTCCAAAGTTAAGACTACAGATGTTTGTCCAAAACAGGACAGAAAAGGCAAGAAATAATAAACTGACGTATTTGCTACATTCTAATATTTTTGGCCATCACTAGTCTTACATTCCACTTACAGAATTCCATGCAGCTCTCTCCTACAAATTACCACATTGAGTTTAATTCCAGTGAGAATATTACATGCTTTCTAATGAGATATGAGGTAAAATCTTTTCCTTCAAACTAACATCTTCTAGGAAACAAAAGAGAGCTTATTATTTTTTTCTTGTCAGCTTTGTTTGGAAGATGGACAGGTGGATACCATATTTTCAGAGTGAAATATAAATTTGTTATTTCTGTGCATAAATTAGCACATATTTTGTCAAATTCTGTAAAGGCTTCTCTACTTGGATTTAAATGTCTTAACACATTTTCAGACTAGCTTTATTTTTTAATATTTCCAGGGATACACCTGAACTTTCTTTGGGACACCTTCATTTACTTAATTAAATTCTTTCTGCAAGATTTGACACAACTGATCATCCATGACAATTGCCTGCAGCTGTTAAATGATTTAATGGGAATCTCTTATAAAGATGCCACAGTAACAGACAATGCATTCATTATTAGTATGATTGTCCTAATCATGATGATCTTTAAGGTCCCTTCCAACCCAAACAATTCTATGATTCTATGATTATTAGTATGATTCTCCTAATCTCACAAAAAAATTGTCCTAATCTCTCACAGACATGCAGAGAGAATGCTGAAAATTCAGGTGGGTATTACTGTCCATATAAATTCCTTGAAGTGTTGTCCTTCCTCCCACTGCAGAATGCCAAATACTAACTGCACCTCAAGTTCAAGCTAGCCAGATCATCAGTGGTGTGGATTGGATAAGTCCCACAAATTCCTGCCATATCAGGCATACAAAGCCATGGAAGAGCCACACTTGAGGCACACAACAATTCTTAAGGTGAGAGGGAGAGCACATTAAGTGTAGAACACTCCTCCTACCTGTGCTGTGAAACACAAAATGTGGCAGACAACCAATGCAAAAGTGACCTACTCTTCTGTGGCTACATCCTAAGAGCTGTCATTTTCCTCTACACTGACCGGTCAAGTGTATACACAACCCTGGGAAATTATGTACTGATAATTCGCAGTTTGGCATGGTTCGAACCTTTCTTAACATTTTTTTTTCATGGACCAACAAGTGCAGTTATGTTATGTATTCAGTGTTTTCTTTAGGAGCCGTTGTCACTTTGCTCTCTCTCTGAGATCTGCCAACACCATTCCTTTGCACACAGTA
Organism: Eurypyga helias; assembly: GCF_000690775.1. Taxonomy (NCBI): domain Eukaryota; kingdom Metazoa; phylum Chordata; class Aves; order Eurypygiformes; family Eurypygidae; genus Eurypyga; species Eurypyga helias. The sequence continues at coordinate 6,719 of NW_010223914.1, forward strand.
AAGCCTACAGGCTTTTAGTAGCTGGCAATATGGAGTCCAATGTAATAGAAGACACTTCAACAGTCCCATGCTTCTGTTCAGTGCTATGTTCTTTCATTTACAGTAAAAATAGGAAGTATTTTTAATGACAAGGGACATTTCAGTCTGTGCTAAATAGCACCTGTCTTTAATGTTTTTCTCTAATATAAACTGGAAAATAAGCAACATAACGATAGTCACAATATTCTGATGTCAGAGTAAAATGTCATCATATATTATGTACAGGTTTAGCGCATGTAAGTTTGTCGTGTTGTGCTTGGATAACAGTGAATATCATATCCCAGTAAGCACAACAACAAATGAAATACTGTGAGAAAAGGGAAAGTAGAGAGCAGCTTAATTTCTAACCAGTTATTTATTTCCAAATTTCATTCTATGTCCATATACAATTTCCAAAATATATTTTTTGAAAAATGAGGACTTTGACAAATATTTTGGTTTGAGTAAAAACACTACTATTATTGAATAACATTTTTCCTGTGTCTCTAATTTATATTTAAGCTGAATGTTGTACCTGTTTTCCTTTAAAAGCTTTTATGAAATATATACAGGTATTTGGATTCTAAACCTAGTTCTAATTTGTAGGCCAGTCAATTTTAATATATCCATTTATCCAATAACTCTTTCACACCAAGCAGCAAATATTCATCATTCCTTGAACTAAAAAAACAACAGATGTCTTAAATCCCTGCAGCAAGAGTTTAAACTTCCAAATGAGAACTAAAAATAAAGGCAAAACAAAAAAAATCACTCCAGAGGATTTAAATTAAACATAAAACACATAGCCAAAGCTTGTGGTCATACAGACTAAACAAATTCCCTTTGCATTCTGTTGCCTGCAGATGCAGACAGGTTACAGAGCCTTTTCGAAGCATGTCAGCTATTAGAAATGGAATCACAGTGTGGAACTAAACTGAAAGTCTTTATTTGATATTACTGTGCTGAAGGCAAGTTTATCTTATCTTTTATCTTATCTTATCTTTATCGTATCCTGGGCTGTATCCAGAGAAGTGTGGCCAGCAGGTCGAGGAAGGTGATTCTGCCCCTCTACTCTGCTCTGGTGAGACCCCGCCTGGAGTGCTGCGTCCAACTGTGGAGCCCTCAATATCAGAAGGATATTGACCACTTGGAGCAAGTCCAGAGGAGGCCACGAAGATGCTCAGAGGGCTGGAGCACCTCTCCTATGACGAAAGGCTGCAAGAATTTGGCTTGTTCAGCCTGGAGAAGAGGAGGCTCCGAGGAGACCTCATTGCAGCTTTCCAGTATCTGAAGGGGGCCTACAAGGGTACTGGGAGAGGACTTTTTACAAGAGCCTGTAGTGACAGGACAAGGGGGAATGGGTACAAATTGAAATCAGGGAGGTTTAGATTAGATATCAGGAAGAAATTCTTCACAGAGAGGGGGGTGAGGCACTGGAACAGGTTGCCCAGAGAAGCTGTGGATGCCCCATCCCTGGATGTCTTCAAGGCCAGGCTGGATGTGGCTCTGAGCAACCTGGTCTAGTGGAAGGTGTCCCTGCCCATGGCAGGGGGGTTGGAACTAGATGATCCTTAAGGTCGCTTCCAACCCTAACCATTCTATGATTCTATGATTCTATCTGAAAGGTCAAAATCTCTCAATGTTTAAAAAGTGCTTGTATCTTCTAAAGATAAATATATTGCATGTTAATCCCACAATTTTCATCACTCTTCATAGATGAGTGGAGGGCTGCACAACAGTGCAGCTTAGTCCCCCCTGAGGAAAATTTACAAAGCCAGCAGCTCTTACCAAGATTTGTATTTGTGCATCCACTCATGCACATCTCAGTCTATCTTGGGGCAGAAGGTGGGTAACCAAGGTGAATAGGACAGCAACAAGCATTTGTAAAAAATGTCAGGGTGAAAGACTTGTATTTGGTCGTGTGCCAGAAAATTATTTATTTTCTGTGTCATATAGCCACATTAGAAAATGGTGTACAGAGCAACAAAAAAACCTACCTATATTTCAAAGGGCAATAAAGTAGGTTCCATTCCATATGCATATGTAACGGTTGTTTTAAAATAATGTATATGTCTCAGAAATGTTAATTTTCAGGGAAGAAATTTGTACAGTTTACAGTACTCTCACATTCTCTCAGCATGTTGCTGTTATGTGTGAAAGGTTTTGCCCATGGTATTTGGAAGCAGATAAAGGAAAGAATAGCAATTCTCTCTACCAATGTTTTATAGGGTGAAATGCATAAATGGATTTTTAGGGTCCTTAAATTAATGTTTAGTGTTCTCAACCCCACGTTTAAGTGGCAAGGATATTTCAAAACTGCTACTCAAGGGACAGAAGTTTTAACACAAATACTCCATATAAGGCAGTCTGGGTAATTATATCTTGGTAGGACATAATTTGCAAGTCTGATGCTTAAATAATTTGCAAGTCTGGTGCTTAAATAGTATGAAAGAAATTTGGTAAGGTAAAATAAAAAATTACTGCCATATTAGCATAACGGTAAGGTTCAATTATCAATCAATGGAAAATAGAGCACCCATGGAAAAAAAGAGAAAGATACTTCGTACTTTGCAAGGGAATACATGTTTCTGGGTAGTAGAAACGTTATAGAGTAACATATATTCAGGGCAGTATCTGCTGATTACCAAAGTGTGGAAGGGAGGTGGTTAGAATGGATTTTATCATTATAGGTAGTAGAATTTTCCAGAATACTATCCATGGTGTGTTAATGAGAGGCTTTTTACCTAGATGTCAAATGGAGACAGAGTATAAGGCAAAAATCAGTTCTAGAGCAAGTTAGAAGAGCAATATTACCATTCACAGAAACACTGCTACATTATGGATCTCATTTCCACAAGGACAGTGGTATCCCACACAGAGGCATTGGATCACATGATTTGTTCTTCCATTTCTGACATGTGAAGCTCACGTTGGATGTTACATACTTAGGGTTGGGGGTCTCTTTTTTATGTTGTTATTCTTTTCAATGCTTTTCCAATGAGTAGTGTGCCTCCTAATACAGTGTACTAGATGGCAGCAAAATGCTTTTAAATACCTGCTGGACTGTCATCACAGCCTGCATCCATTTATCACACCATGCCTGTGTTCCCACTCTCAAAAGAGCATATTATTCTTATTGCTGCATTCTTGCCTCCCTGTTTGGTGGCCCCTCTCTCCTGCATCACCCTTATAGCTGTTAGAGGATCATAGCCTGAGTTTGAATCATCAAGATTACACTGCTGCAAAAATGATATATTATATGAGAGACATCTGAAGTGATGTTTCTATGCTACCATATATTAGGCCGGCCTCAGCTGCCAGTTTCAGACCCTGCATTTCAAGAAAAGGAGTGAGACTGCAGGAAAAAAATTTCAGAAATCAGCTGTCTGGTCACAATTTCTGATCTTAGAGGAAAGATTTAAGGCACTAGGTGTGTTAGTGTGAGCTGCAAAGGACAAGTACATAAAAAGAAACTAGAAAAAGGAAAGGAGGACACTTTCTCCATATTCACTCTGGATACAGGAAAAAGCAATGGGATTACAGTGCAGCAAAGCAGAAAACAAAGCTTTTTAAGCACAGGGTTAGCTTAGCACTGGAATACATTTTTTGCTGAGATTATAAAAGTGATGTCATTCAAGACTAGACAAATCTCTACTGTCATGTTTCAGTAATATATACTTTGAGATTTCAGTTGGAGGAATGTGATATCTACATAATGCCTTGAATACTATGTTTATTTTGATAAGGCCAATGCATGGGTTGTAGTTGGAGACAGCTTAACCTTTCAGAGTTGTCTGCTTCTGACAGGAGGAGTGCTAAGGCAATGTAGGAAATTCTGTGTTTAAGTGTCAGCATGAGAAAATCAAAATGGAGAACAAGTAAGCAATATCAAACACCCTGGATGCAGATTTCACAATCAATTAATGCATGAAAAAAAGCAAGGGAATCATATGATTGCATGGTGCAAGTCCATCTATTACTTCTCTGTAATCAAACAAATATCAGCAGACAGTTGTTCCTTTAAAATTTGTGATTTTAGAGGCAGCAGAGTCTGACAATATTTTGTCAGCTTTATTCCTCATGGGGTCTTTCAGTCTGACAATAGCAATGAGAGGTAAATGGCAAGCCCTACAGGTTACTGAGCTGAGGTGCAAAAGCTTTGAAAGATGCAAAACACTCTACCATTCAGGCTGCCAGTGCAGCCTAGTAACATCTCTTTTACTCTTCAGTCTTACACCACATCTGCTATCTTCATAATGGAAGTTGGTCCAGAAGCTGGGAAACAGCCTGGCAAGTGCTGGAAAACTTGGAATCTCTTTTTCTCTGATTTCCCTTGAAAATAAAATCTGTTATATGTAACTCCAACATGCTATAAGAATTGATGTGTAAGGAAGGTTCAAATCCTAGCATGAAAGGAGCTACAGAAATAACAGGAGAGTTGAGTGTGATGAAGTATTACTGCTCGCTGTGAAAAGGAATCAGGACCTCCTCCTCTGTGTTTTCTGAGGCACTTCACTACAAACAACAATCATTTTTTAAGGCCAGTGGCCAGGGTTCCTGGTGCGGAAATGTTATTGTACTCCCGTACAGCAGTGAAGTTTCAAGTTACATTGCTGTTCAGGCTAGGGTACAAGCAAAAGCCCCGAATATGCAGCAGGTTTAATGTACACAAGATCAATGACTCTTGCTCTCTATGAAGTCAGAATAATCTTTCTTTTCATCTCCCCTATCCTCATATTCTTTTCCATACAGGAAAAATAATTGTCCTCAGTGTCTGTCAGACTTAAGGTGGTTCAAACACACCTGGGATTAGGTAGTCATGCCTTATTGTCATTTCTAAGACACTTTGCTCTGGAAAATTTTATTGGCCTGTGAAAATATAATTGAAGCCTCAAATTGCTTTGGACTAATTCTTTCAGTGTGTGCCTATGTTTCGCCTGCTTTATTAAATAACCATATAAGTCAAAAGTAGGGGAATGCAATTATATAATTTTTTTTTCCTATCCATTTTTAACCAGTTTCAAAAGACATTTCACAGTGCTGTGATAAGAGCAGAAAGGCAAAGTTGAGGAACTTGGCTTCTTTCCTTGCAATGGAAAGTGATGACTTCTACGCATCAGTGTCTCAGGCTGCAAAAAAAAGGCAGTGAGCGTGGAGGGGGTGTGGGGTGTGACTTCTCTTTCATGCCCTATTTGAAGGTCATGTCAGAAGGAGGCTGTCGGCAGGGACAGTATTTGTTTGCTTAAGAGCTCATTTTGTGTAGCGATTTGGACTCTCACAGATGCATTAAGCCAAAAGCCAGTAGGAGTCAGCAAACTTACATATCTCCAGTGAGAACTAGACCAGATATCAAGGCCCTAGAATATAACATGAAGTAAATAATGGTCAAGTCATCTGAACTCAAGCCCTGATGGGATGCACCCACAAGTGTTGAGGGAACTGGCAGATGTCATTGTGAGGCCACTCTTAATCTTTGATAGATCATTGTGACTGGCAGAAATGCCCAAAGAGTGGAGGAAAGGAAATGTCATCCACATCTTCAAGGAAAGCAAGAAGGAGGTCTCACGTAACTACAGAACAGTAGGCCTCAGCTCAATCCCTAGGAAGGTGATAGAGCAGCTAATCCTAGAAACCATTTCCAGGCACATTATGGATGAGAAATTCATCAGGAATGTTCACCATGGCTTCACCAAGGGCATGTCATGCTTGACCAACTTGATAAACTTCCATGATGTTGTGACTTGGATGATAGAGGAAAGGAGGTCATATTGGCTACCTGGACATCTGTAAGGCCTTTGACACTGTCTTCCGTAATGTCCTCATAGACAACCTATTGATGTACAGGCTGGGTAAGCAGACAGTGAGGTGGATTAAAAACTGACTGAATGGCTGAGTCATGAGGGTCGTGATCAGCAGTGCAAAGTCTAGTTGAAGACCAGTAACTAGTGGTGTACCCAAAAGAGCACCCTCAGGAAGTTTGCAGATGACACCAAACTGGGATGAGTGGCTGATACACCACAGGGTCATGATGCCATCCAGAGGGACCATCACAGGCTGAAGAAATGGACCAACAAAAACCTCATGAATTTCAACAATTACAAAGTCCTGCAACTGGACAAGAACAACTCCATGAACCTAATTATGCTAGGGAACACACATCTGGAAAGCAGCTTGGTGGAAAAAGAGTCTGGGGATCCTGGTGGATATCAGACTGAACATGAGCCAGCAATGTGCCCTTGCTGCAAAGAAAGCAAATGGTATCCTCAGCAGCATTAGACAAAGTATTGCAGCCGGTGGAGGGAGGTGATCCCTCTCTTTTTTTCAGCACCGGTGAGGCCACACCTGGAGTGCTGTGTCCGCTTCTGGGCTCCTCAGTATGAGATATGGAGACACTGGAGAGAGTTGAATGAAAGGTCACAAGGATGATTAAAGGATTGGAGAACCTCACACATGAGAACAGGCTGAGAGAGCTGGGACTGTTTAGCCTTGAGAAGGCTCAGGGTCATCTTAATGTACATAAATACCTGAAGGCAGGGTGCAAAGAGGACAGAGACAGGCTGTTCTTCATACCCCAATATTTGAAGATCTTTGTTCTTAAACCAAATTCAGTTTGGATTTTGCAGGTCACATTCACCTCTGTCTAAAAATAAAAGAATGAGTTCTGCACTGCCTGGTAGGGTTTTGTTGTTTTATCTAATTACACCTGAAACTCAGACTAGATAGAAGCACCTTCACAAAGTACTTTTCAGCTTTTCCTGAAAAACTTAGCTAGTTTTGCAGAACAGCTTATTTGGAGATCCATTACAGTTTAGGAACTCAGGATTAACTAGCCTGAATTAATCCATCAACAGACATTTTACAGCATATTTTTATTGTCATTGAGGTTGAGGGCTGCTTCTGAAATTCCTACACAGGTAAGTACCAGAAAATGTTTAATTATATAAAGAAAAGGCATACCACTATTTCCCCTAGACAGCTCCCTGTGACATGATAAGAGGTCCCATTTTCCACCAGGCATAATTTGTGCCTTCAGAATTAGTCCATCCAAAATTTCAGACCATTCAGTGCATTTTGTTATAGTCATGTAGTGAAGACCAGCAGGAGGAACAGTAATCAAATTGATCTTCTCGGAATGAAATCACTTCATTCACGGAACTGTCTTTGTCACCAGCTTTTGAAACTCAGACCTTGTTCTTGTCTGCAGCTGAGTTGTTAGAGACTACAGCAACACAGCAAGGATTGCTTCCTACCTTAGTTGTGATTGAGTACTTGACTGCATAGCTCTGAGGGAATATCAAACATTTATAGTATGGCTACAGTGGACATTATTTTCTGCTGGATTAAGCTTTTGTCTTCGGTATATGTCTTTGGTCTTTTATACTATGTTCAAACATCAAATCAAATCAAGATTTCTATTGATCTCCCATGAGCTGTTTCTAAATTCATGATGTCCACACACTAGAGTTGATCATTTTACAGCTGGCTTAGATTATTGAAAAAAGTAAGATTTTTCTTAGGCCCACATACTCAGGAGATGTTATATTCAGGCCAAAGACTTTGAAACATTCTATTTTCTTTATTTGAAACATTCTATTTTCTTTATTTCTAATAGTCTTATTTTTCTGGTTTTGATGATGGTAGTTATAGCAAAGACAATCGTGTAGAGTTAAAAGTTACGAAAGCCTTATTCTCCATCTAGATTTACATAAACTTATGCCACCTTTTTCCTATGTGTGAAATAAGATGGTTATATATCTCATTCTCTAGGAAGAGAAAAGATGGAAATTGAAATTCCATCAACATGACTTGGTAAGAAGCTGGAAATACAAACCTCATTTTATCATTTAACATGTGAAGATACTATATTAATTTGTCTACTACGACCCTGAGCTTTTCCAGCCTCAGGATAATACAGTCACAGAAAAAAATGTTCAGTCCTGAGCATAAAATTAGTATGAATTTTCTAGAGCTCAAAGTATACAATTCTCCATTCTGTGATGGGGCTACATCTTGCAAGGTTACCATGTTGTCATCAATAGAGTTGGTAATAGCTGCACAGAGGTGTTTCGAGAGAAGAGGCAAAGAATCCCTGTAGAAACAGAATTAAAATCACCTATGAACTGCATAATACAAAGTTTTGCAGAGTGCAAAGTCTTTAACTGTCAAAATTAGGATCCTGTTTTGTATTAATATTTGTATCAATACTTTTAGAAACTAATTTTTTAATGTTTACAGTGTAAAATTATCTGTCTCTTTGTATTTCATTTATTTTGGGTGAAAACCAGGTTTAGCTTTGAGTCATTTTATCTCTCTAATCAATGAGTATTTCCACCTAGTAATATCTCTAACTGTATTATTTATGGAATTTTATATATCTTTGCAATTTATATGACATATCACATATAATTTAATGTCTTTACATGGAGATTAAAGGAAATAATTTCTTTGGGGAGTTTCTTCAAAAGATTAAGAAAGATTGATGACAAAGTAAGACAGTGTAAATCAATATCCTATATTTAAATCCAGGAATGGTTCCAGCATGATTATTTCATTTCCTACTTTATCTCAATGAAAGGATTTCAGTTTATACAAAAGGATATAAATTAAGATTAAAATAATGCGTCATTTTTTCTGACCAGGTTGTCTTTGAACCATTACGTCATAGGTCAAAAATTATTTTCTTTTTCCTTTCAGAAATAAACTATTATTTTTATTTCTAAACTATTCTATGATTCTATTATAAACTAGTATTTCAAAACACAGCAAAAGACAGACATTTATTATAAATTAGACAATTCCTGGCTACTTTACAAGAAAATAGTTGCAGCAGAGATCTTCATCTCTGTTTTTGAATGAGCATTTATCAAAAACTGCTACAGTTTGGTTTCACCTAACACTAAACTACAGTGTAATAGTTATTAAAAAGAATTGTAAAATTATGCTTAGCTGAATAAGAGGGTGAGATACATATTTAATTTAAGGTTCTCTGTCACAGAAACTGTATTCCTTCAAAAATCTCCCCATGATCTCCCCAAACCTACTTTGAGCCAAAAAAGGTTAAAAGGGTAATGGGTATAAATTGAAATCAGGGAGGTTTAGATTGGATGTCAGGAAGAAATTCTTCACAGCGAGGGTGGTGAGGCACTGGAACAGGTTACCCAGAGATGTTGTGGATGCCCCATCCCTGGATGTCTTCAAGGCCAGGCTGGATGTGGCTTTGAGCAACCTGGTCTAGTGGAAGGTGTCCCTGCCCATGGCAGGGGGGTTGGAACTAGATGATCTTTAAGGTCCCTTCCAACCCAAACCCGTCTGTGATTCTATGAAAAGAAATAAATGCATGCAGGCTTTGTACACATTCCCAAGACTCAGCCACTCAACCTGACACAACCACTCTGTTTAATTTCTTTTCAAGTTAAGATTACTCCAGCCAAACAAAAAACTTCATGGCTGAAATTGTAACCTGGCAGCTCTATTTGAGAGAGAAAACCATTTTTGTGGAATAACATTTTTCTACAGCATTATCAGGACACTTACTATGAAAGGTGATTCGTGAAGTGCAATTATCTCGACATGAGAACTCAGGCTGGTAAGTGTGAGATACCATACAGAGATGTTTACCTGAAGTGAAGGCTGGGTTATGTCTAATGGAATCTGCTTTGAACCCAGGTTATATACCAAGAAATATATTCCAAGTCAAACTTTCTCTGTTTGACAAGCAGGACCAGAACAAGTGCACTTAATGTTCAGGAACACTGTCTCTAAGTTACAAAGATGAAATACTGGAATGGGTTCACAGCTCTTCAGACATATTCATTAAAAAGTTATCTTCTCCAGTCTTGTGAAGGCAGCCATTCTCAGGTGCAACTTTACTTCTGGCAACCTAAAACCACCCACTGTGGAAGATAAGCACATAGCATTGTAAAGTTCAGTAGCGCCTGCTATTTTGGCCAAAGAGGGGGACATGGTAGAGGGTTGATATTTGCTTTGTCCTCACACTATCATCTAAAATATCAGGACTGTATCTTCTCTTTTGAAAACAAACCAGGCAAAATGACATTCTGTATTAAAATCCCTAGCCATCACAAATTATGCTAATATGAAATTCCTTCTTGTCTAAAATGTTTGTCCCCTGACCCATATGTACAAACACATTCATTCTGAACTGAATTTTTCCCCTTAACAGGCTGATTGATTGAAGCTCCAGTGGAAAGGGAGATTTATGAGTCATTCTGTGAAAACAACCCGAACTAAAAAAATCTATGCGAAAGCCTGTGAAAAACACTATCTAAAATAGTACTGACTGGTAGAAATGGCTCTTTTTGAAACCTGAAAATCTTTTGAAAAGCTGAAAGGCCACCTGAGAAATTCTCAATGGTTCAGGTCTGCCTTTGAGTATATGTTTCTTGCAGTGTACATTCATTGTAAAATCTCAGTCCTTAGTTACAGTTCCCAGGCTAAACCAAATTTCAATTATCCACGCACTTTTGAGAGAAAGTTAGAGGCAGAAATGACAGAAATGAATAAACACTTCCTTTTTTTTCGCAATATTAGCAACTGAAATAGTTTTTGAAAATATTTACTGGATAGAGAAGACATACTTGGTATGTCTAATGCTCTCCACATTTCTCTACATGTTTTTCTCAGGCAATGAAATAAGACAATATCATATCACAAAATATACTCTATGAATAAACCCCATAGCTCATGAAAGAAAGAATTTCAAAGATTACCTATACTTCAAAGGTAGACATGCTTCTTGGTAATGAATATGATGGAGAGTAAAAAAAGAGATGTTGACAAATAATTTTGTTGCTAACTTATAACACAAGAGCTTGGCAAAATTAATATGCTTGTTTATGACAAACATAGTATAAGAATAAAGATGCATTTAGTTATTAGTTACCCTCTTTTTAAGTGACTGGTTTTACGGGTGTTACAACAAATTGTCATGTCATACTTTAGTAATCTTTATCTGTTTGCTGAGCAAACTTCAAAAGTTTGTGTACTTATTTTGGTTTGGTCATCAAACAGCTGATTATTTCTCAATTGATCATCACTTACATTCCTAAACCAGCAGCAGAAAGTACATGATGATACCACTGCACACTACTTTAGAAATAGAAGCTCAGTTTAGACCAGGTCTTAGCTGACAATAGTATGGGAGAGGGTGTTTCTATTACACACAACTGGATTAACACAACAGTATGTGACATATTTTAACTCAAGTACTGGATTTACTCAGAAATTATATAGCTATGTTTTTTTAAAAAATTAACTTGAATGATAGCAGCTATAAGCTTTAAGTTGAATAGATGAAGAGAAATTCTTTACATCTTGGTTTTTTTAAGCCTTCTACTACTACCAGAAAGAAGTGTTCTCTCTGTATGTAGAGGTTAATGTGAAGAGCTTAACTTCCTAAGACTTTCCAATAACTTTGCAAGATAAGGGACATTGTGGATTTCTCTTACTATACCCCTATACAGCCACCAACTCAGACTTACAAAGAATGGAGAACTTTAATATGACAGGGAAGAGGGAGACAGGGTCCTGAGAAAATAGTTACAGATACCAATATAATTTCAGATTCTATGATTTCAGTCACACACAGGAGTTAACCTCTTACCTAAACTGAAATGGGTATATCCATGTTCTTTCCAACCAGTTCCATAGTCAGCCTCCAGTGCCAAATGATTGCATTGTAAATACTGAACTTAATGCATAACATAAATGGCTTAATTAAAATCTTCTTCCTAAGAAATTGATAACATGGTTAGAAAAAATCTGTATTTAAATAGATAAATATTAGTTAGATGATCCTGTTGGCTACTCTGATTCTAGCAGAAACCATTTCGAGTAAAGGGATGAAGAGGGCTAACAACAATTAGCAGCTGCAGCTGATAGTAAACCAGAAGGATCGGGCAGCAATCAAGAAGGTGCCCTCAAGAAAGCAGTAGCTATAGGCACAAATAGGTAACATCTTAGAGCACCAGATTCCTGTTTTGGCCAGCAAACTGCAGTGAAAGGAAACAGCATTTTAAAATAAGCAATTTAAGATGTGAACGCAGCTTGCAGTAAAGGGGTATCTTTTTCACACCTGCCTAGAAAACTTGCCAGCCATCAGCACTTCCATGTGAAAGGTGCAGCCAGACCCAAGGCAGTTATGCCTCTGCTAACTTCAGAACCAGCCATAAAGACAACAGGAGCTTGGGTAAGAAACTATGCTAAATTGACAACATTGTGACACGTTCTGTGTGATTTCTGAGTAATGACATCCACTGTTATTGTTGAGTACAATATGCCAAGGGGTAGGCCATGTGTGACGTTTGTCTCACTTGCTACAGTTTTGGTTAAGGATCACTTGCTTTTTGTGCCTAATTTGTATCAAGCAAAGTGCAAAATTCAGATGAACTCATCTGTTCATAACATGCAAAATAGGCAACACTGATAACAAGTGTTCATAAAAGAGAAAAAACAAAGGGACATATAAACTATAACTCATCTAATCAGACCTAGATAGCACCAGAAGAAATTTCTGCTGTCCCCGTGCATGTGACTTTTTTCCATTTTTTTTTTAATTTGTATTCATCCAACAAATAAATAGGAAATTTTCATAACAAAGCTTCAATTTATTGTAATTTTATAACATCTGTTACACTATCATATAACTAAGTGATAAGACAGCGCAATGGGATCAGACTAGATGAGCTTTTATCAGAAAGATGTTCTAGTACTTTGCTCTGAATTTGCCATTTCTTGTGTTATGACACCAAGCAGTAAAAAACAGATGGTTACTGGTACATCTGCTTTATAAAAGCTGTTTTTTTCCCATCAAATCAGATATTGACACATTACAGGAGAAGCCAAACGTGTAGACTGTAAATCCAGAATAGAAAGCACAGGTAAGTAAAGTCCAAATGATGGGGTATGCAGTTAGCCAGAGCACCCTTGGCAGATTAGCTCAGTTTCAAAACTAACAAAAAACATGCAGGAATAAAAGGAAGTCATAAAACTTCATGGAAAGACACATGAAGACAGTGGTCCAAGGAGTGTGGACTGTGAGGGTGGTAGTGATGCCCTAAGCCCCTTGTAATGACTGAGCAATGACCAGTTTTCTCAAAATTAGCTACAGAAAAGATGGAGAGCTGCTCTGTGTAAATCCTTATGTTCCACAAGGTGATCAAGTTTGAAGACCATGCTAAGCTTGGTTCTATCCTTCAGCTTAACTTTAGAGCATTTTATTTTGTTATCTATTTCTATTTTTTTTTTTCTGAATAACTTCTGGAATTTTAGTCTAACCCTCTTCAAAAGTTTTTATTTCACTTCCTCTGTGATTGATTTTCTTGTAAAGCGGTCCCCTCTTGCTCTAATCTTTTAAAAATCCTTTCCTTATTCGGAATCATTCTATGACTCTGTAATGTAATTGTTGAGGTGTTACAGCTGGCACTATTTCTTATCATTTCCCTTTTCAGAATAAAAATTCCAGGCAGATTTGCCCCTTTTTCCACACGTTTTCCACCTTTACTTTGGAGAAATTTTTAATTTTTTTATACTAAGTATAAAAAAGTATAAAAAACTTAAGTTCCTTGGTCCAGCTGGTTTCACTATCTAGTTATTTAAATTTATTTAGGATTGTTCTTCCAAAGTCTGAATTTTAGTTACAATTCTAGTTTTGCTTGTTGCTTTACTTAAAACAAAGCTGCTTGTGATCATGTTTTTCCAAGATTATTTTTTGTCATCAATCCTCTGTAATTTTCCCTTTTCTTCCCATAGCTAGAGAACAAATATCATCATCTGGTCTGACTGATTTGGTGACTATTTGATACAGAAAATTTTTAGGTAACTCATCTGAGAATTACTGGGCACCAGAGCTACTATTCATGTTCATTTATCAAGCTGTATCTGGGAAGTGAATGTGTCATATACCATCAGAGATAGTGTTATTATGTATCTCCCTGATTTCCTAGATTTAATTATACACTGCCCTTCTATCTATCTATAGCAGATATACAGAACTAAACCTGAAGTTGAGGGGAAGGGTGATGTTTATCATCCTTTTCTAAAATGCTTTTGCTCCCAACAGATTCTGTTTGATCCATACTTTTGATTATTTTTTTTTTCTTTCTCTGCTATTCTTTGGATCATTTATGTATAATGTCTCTTATATTTCCACTTTCCAGGTAGCAGTAGTGTATTATGTTTAAGACTTTAATTCCAGGCATGATTTATGACTTTTTTTATCATGTCAGCTCTAGAAAGATTGGAGAGATAGAAGCACTTTATAGACCACACTAGACTTACTACTGTCATATGACATCCTAATAATTCTCTAACGAGTGATTACAAACAAAAAATTGATTACTTCATTCAATGCCTGATATATGGTTTGATCTAGATCAGATAGTCAAGGTTGTGTAGAGGATGTTTGTCTTTCCTTCAAATTACTCTACAGTCTGGTCAATAATATCAAGAAATGGAACTTAATAAAATTATTCATTGAGACCACATAAGCAACATAAATCAAAATATTTCATACAGTGCTTGAATATGGTTTTAAATTAAGAAATTTTATATCTATTTTTGTTCATTACTACCTACAGATCTATGGAATTTAATATACACCTTTAAGGAAACTCACTGTCAATCAGCATGGCCAAGATTATTTATTTAAGTTACTGAGCAGAAATACAGAACTTGGGGAGATGGAGGAATGACAGACACAAAAAAATATATTTTTGAATTAGCTTCCTTAAACATTTTACTGAATATTTCTCATGCAGTCTTCCAATTATCATGTTCAATTACATGAAATATGTTCTTATGGAAATATATTTGCCTGTTAGTGATTAAGATCACAAGTTTTCTAGCACAATCAGAGAGGTAGCCCTTAATCATGCCAGTGATCAATACTCCCTGGATAATTTCATTTTTCTTTACTGCAAAGAGGTTTTAAGTTTGCAGCTGAAACTTTTATTGATACTTACGGATACAGTCCTGTTTTGATTTTTTTTTGTTGTTGTTAATTTCCTTACCACTCCTGTTATTACCCACAACAAACTACAACATCTTACTTATGTGGGAGTAAGGTTACCTATTCCTTTATCTTGAAAACACTTTGCTTGAACATGTTACAGTTTCCCAGTATTTGATCAAGTAACTGTTTTCAAGATAAAATGACTTTTCTTTATTAGCTTTCAACCTGGGTGTTATAGTCATTGAAGTGATTCACCAAAATTCACAGTGCAATTTGCACAGATTTCCTATAACATCCTTGCTTTTCGTTGGATATTACAAAATAGCCCTGCATTTTTCCCAACCTATCGAAATGTATCAGTCCATGTTTGGGAAAATTTGCTTAAATGTCTTAACTTTCATAGTGGGAAAAATAGCTTAATAAACTGGTCACAGACCTCAGTGGACCTTTTAACAAAAGCTATATTGAATTTCAGCTTTACACAAAAAAATCAAATCTTCTCTCATGTTGTTTGGCTTTATCTGGTGGTAACTAAAGTCTCAGCACTGAATAGGTTTCACAACAATTGTGGTTTAGGCTTTTTTTTCCCTTCAGCAATCTATAGTTTTCCATTTTGCTTTTAATCATCTGAAAAGCATCTACATAGAAAAATGGTTCTTGTGAGACCAATTTGCAGATGATTTTCACAGATGATTTTCACAAGGAAAATGAATTTCACAAAATTCTTCCTTTTAATACAAAACTAAATTTTTGCTGTTGAGCGGATAGAAATATCTAGAAAAGAAATGGCTTTCATGAGTTTGAGTAGCTTTATATATAGCGATATTTCTCATAAAGCTTATGTGCAGATCTCATTTCACATGCAAGTGAAGCAAGGGCTGGAGGATTTTGTCCTACCTGCCATTGTTAGTATAATTACCTTCAGTAAATCAGATAACGTGCTCCCTTCACAAAGGAATACCTGCTATCTAAATGTTTCTAATTAATGGCAAAACTTGTCACTGCTAAAATAAGGTCTGTGGGAGGCGGGAAATCACTCAACTAACACACTGAGAATAGCAAAGTCCAGGATGTATATTCAGACATCATTCAATATAGTTCCAATACTCTTCAGTCATCTGTGATGGTTCAACTTTACTGTGAGATTATATAACTGAGGTCTCAGAGGATGGAAAATAAAGGAAGCCAATTAAAAAATCATTGGCAAGGTTTAGCTTCATCTAGGAGACAAGTTAGGAATTAAATAATAAGGCTTTTCCAATGATTCTTAAGATATTCATACCAGTCATGGAGTTATGAGTTATCTGGTAAGTAGACTACATGTAATCATAAAACTTCAGACGAACTTTGGTCTGAATTTTGCACAGCAAACCAATTTGTCTTTCATCAGTGGTAATAAACCTAAGGGATTAGACTTGTGTACCTCCTTCCAGATCTATTACTGATCATTGCTCCAACAAGCAATTGTGCTTTTGGCTTGAGCACAGATTTTTCCCACTTGTGTTTTCTTAGTCAGTAGGTCACACAAAACCAGCAAGGTTCAAACCAGACCTTCCAGGCAGTGCTTCCAGAAATAAAGAACGTCTGACTCTTTACATCCAGTATAAAAACTGGTATAAGTTAGCAATGGCAATAATATATATATATTCATCTTGAGGAACCTTGTACGAATTTATTGTAAGAAAAACGAAGGACATTCTTACAGTTATCATAAATAATGTATCTGAGAAAAGAATAATAGATTGTACTGCCTTGCAGAGATGTTCCATTGGAAAGCTAACAAGAGAAAAAAGATCATCCATTACGTAAGAAAATTCACTGTAATTTGTCATAGTACTTGAAATAAAAAATGATCAAACTGCACATAGTACTTAAGTGCAATTAGTCATGTATTACTTCAGATAAAATTGAAATGTTTAACATGAGTAAAACAGGTTTTTGCCCTCATGGGCAGGAAGAAGCTATCAAATATTGTTACTGTAAAAATTTAATACATAGGAAAAATATTTTTAAAAATTTAAAACATAATGCAGTGATTACATTTTCTTTTCCTCACGTCAAAACACTGCCTTTCTTACTTGATATGTCTCCTTTTCTTTAGGTTGGGTTCCGAAATGTAAAGTATTTGAACTTAGTAGATGTCTCTAATTTCATTTACTGATACCAAGCTGTGCTGTGATAGCTAGGAACTTTGATGTCATGTATAAGCCCTTGTTAAACGAGGTATGCATCCCACCCTTAAAGTCTGTCTACCCTTTAGGATGATATTTCTTTTGACTTCTTCACTGAAACTTCAAATATAGCAGGAGATTGTCAAAATGCAAAATTACTGATCTGTAAAAGATTCTGATTTTGCTTTAATATGATTTTTATCTAAATTAGTCTAGAACTGCCTTTTCAGCTCTTGGGCTTATAATTTCAAAAAGTTAACATTAAACTACAATATAGCAGATGTGGATTTGTAGACAAATGTTGTGGTTAGCAGCAGGTTCACAACAACTTAATGCATAAAGATAAAATAATTGCATATCTTGTCAAAAATAAGTTGACCTGTGGATTTTCCCTAACGCAGAAGAAAAAAAATGAAAAAAGGGAAAGTATTTTCTTTCTCTCCCTAGAAACAAAACAACAAAACTGTATTATTTGCCATATTGCAGGAATATCCACTTCTGCTCTAAAGTAGCTCTGGAGTCCATGAACCTTAAAACAGTCAAAAAAAAAGGCGAAGCATCAAAGACTCTTATTTAATAGCCTTAAAATATGAATCACTGTGCCTGAAGACTGAAAGACAATTTTCCACAACTTACACCTGGCAATTTCACCATGTGGTCATATGGACTGGAGAAGTTAGAATATGAAACGGATGATATTTCTAGACTTCATTATGCTTAGAGTCATAGAGTTGAATCACTTGAAGTTATGGGTATGTCTCAGATGAGTCAACTGTTGTTCAACTGCAATACAAACATCCTGCTGCATACTTTTTGGTTGTCCCTAAGATGGGAATGGACTGTGACCAGTTTCCAGCACAAGGGCTGAGATGACTTCTCCCTTCACTGTTCAGTTCCTCTTTACTCACATTCTGTCTAGTTATGAAACATCCAGCCCAAAGCTCGCAAAGGCCTTCAACGTTGTGGCACTGGTTGAAAGACCAGCCTTTACTGATCCTGTCCTCTTAGCTGAGGCTGAGCTACAGTAAGTTTGCACACCCAAAAGTTTGTAGTTCCAGGGCACTTTGCTAGCAAAACCTTCCCACAATACCCTATATTAAAACATTAACACTAAATGAAAAAATAATAAAAGCCTTTAATCTGAGAGATGCATAACAAAATTTACAACCAAAGTTTTTACATTAGCTTTAATTGGCTTTAACAGTGACAGATACAATAAATTAGTAAAAAAACTTACCGTGTTTGGGAAAGAATCCAGAGTAGAATTTAGAGCTGAAATTTTATATAAAATACATGTGCAAGTAGCAATAGTACATGCTCAGTTACATTTTACCAAAATAAAAATAAATATTGGGAACAAAGTATTTATTACTCTTTAAGTGATATGATATAGGTATTATTACCTTATGAGGATTTGAATTGAAAAAAAATGCATTATTTTAACAGCTGTATAGAGGAATATTTGCATAGAAATTCATAACCAATATTTGCTTGTGTTTCAGTTTTACTCAAATGATTTATATGGTGATTCATTTTCAACTTAGCTCACTGATCCATTTCATTAATAGTAAAAAGAAAGATGACATCAGAAAAAGAATATATTTTTGCCCGGAAAATGAGTATTTGCTACAGACTGTTGACAAGAACACATAGAAATTCACAACCTCATTTATTTCCAGTGTAATCACACTTAGGATGTGTCATATGTTCTCTTGTGTTCAGTATAATTTGACTGGAGTAGTGATGGATGATATTAAGACAAATTTTGTGAGGTTGAGAGTCACCCCATACCACAAAAAATGTCAAATGCACTTATTAAGCTGGCAGCGACAGAGACTCTTCAGACATATAGAAACAAAAAATCTGCAGTGTCATCCAACTTTCAGATGTGAAGGATCTACAAGTGATTAAACCAATCCCTGTTTCCTGAGCCCATATGTGTAAAATTATTTGTACACACACAGATTTTGAGACAGTAAACTACTAATAAATGTTTTATATGTTGTAATCTATAATCTATAAGGGTATTTCTTTAATTTATAAAAACTTCTTTTTTACTAAAAAACAGGAAACATTTGACTAATAGGTAATATAACCTGTAGTCTAATTTTTTGTTTTTTTTTTTTTTTTTTTTTTTTTTTTTTTAAGATTTCTGTTATGTTTTCAGGTCAGGAAACCTAGAGTGGATCAGGGCTTCTGTTCAAGTTGTTTTATTGAAAATCACATTCTGAATCATCAGCATGAGAGTCCCTCCCAGGACTGAAGCCTGTGAGGAAGCATTATGATTCTAGGTAAAATAAGTTTGATGAGCCAGCAGTGAACCTGTAGCAGGTGGCCTGTTACAGGTACACTGAAAGGATAGTAGAAATATGCTGCCATGGGTGGAGCCAGTCAGATTTCTCACAGGAATAGTTTTAGGTACCTTTGAGTACTCAGTAGATGTTCCCTTTCATTTGGAAACATCTCACAGAGATGATAAAGAAAATCTTGTATCTTCATGAGCCTCAGCATGCCTTGCTGAATGATGTTCAGGGCCTCTTCATACGCTCTTTCAGTTTAGTAGGAGATCTAACCCAAAGATCTTTTTCCTTCCCAATCTTGTTTCTAGTGAGACTTGGAGACCTTCCTTCTCCCTCAGACTGGGATAAATATTATGGGGCAGATCAAAGAACATTGGGCTGCGTTATTTCCAAAATACAGATCACCTACTACACCCACAAAGTTCTGACATAGATAGAAATTATAGTGAATGTCTTCTTTTGATATAGGCCAGTATGCCATACGTGCAAGAAGTCAAGGCTGATCTCTGTGTTAACGATTTTCCTAGTATTCAACAGTTTGTTACAATGCTGCTTATTTTTGGGGACTTAGAGGCTGTAAATCTAGGTGTGTTCAGCAATATAAGATGCTGACAGTCAATACTGTCTGTAATTCTGACAAAGTCAGTGTCACTCTACAGATTTAAATCGAAGCAGGATTTGGTCGTTTTTGGAAATCCAGGTAGGTTGGCTGCAATGAACAATCAAGAGACCTGGATGCACTGAATCCCACGATAATGCCCAAGATAAGGTAAAACTACTGGATACTGCCCTCAATGTACCCACATGTTTTGGACTTGCAAGGCTTCTTTGGAAAAGAGCTGTGCTTGCCTCCACACTTCCTGCCCCAAGGATGCTCTTCATCAGCCAGAACTCCAGACATGCCATCCCTTTACGTAAAAGCAAGGAAAGGATAAGATTTGCACACTAAACATGAATTTTATCTGTTGATTTCTCAATGCAGATGCTATCAAATTTCATATCTTGCCTCTTCTGAATCACCCCCAGATGTGGGTCCAACAGGTCAGCTGGGGTGTGTCAGATCAAAGGCTTGTTAGATTTAACAGCCCCTTTGCTTTTATGCATACTGAATGATAAACTGCACAAAGAGTCCAGTTGGTCTCTGCACTTGAGTTAATAGAGTTTCATTAGACACTTTATGGTCCAAAAGATAATCCCAGTTTGGAATACATTAACTTTGGAAATATTTTATTGGCAGATGAATGATGTTTGCAGACTCCTGAAAGTCATAGATGTGTGTTTGCTTGTACATCCTGATTTTGTTCCTGCTAGAGAGACTGATGTCTCACTGCTGCAGGAGGTATAAGTAACTGAAAAGTTACATTCAGTGCTCACACATATACGCACGAGATTAATTACTTTTCTGTGTCAGAGTCAACTAACGCAGAACACAGAATTAAGCTTTAGTTTAATAGTAGGTGGAAACCTTACTTCTGATTTTGTTTCTGATTTAACTGTGGTTTAGCAGAGAAATTCTTTCTTGTTTAATAAAACAATTATTTGGAATTGCAGCAAGTTCCCAAACATGGATTGAAAAATATCCAAGAAGCACAAAATGGAGAACAATGTTAGAATATAGCTCAAATGCATTTTATGACACCAGAAGCTTTGCCTCCAGCTCCTGATGATGATGGTCTGACTGGCTTCAAACAACACACTTGATGGGAACGTTTGGTCCAGGGGCACATACTAAATCTACTCAGAGGCAAAACTTGCCAAAAAAAGATGTGCTGCATTGGTACAGGGGCTCAAACACTGACTGCTTTGATACATTGATCTGTTCTCTGTGTGCCCATTTACTTCCTCATAAATGAATGGCCGAGAAGAAATTCCTTCAAGAACTGTTGGTATTTCTCACTCTATAAAGCATAATTTAAATCTAGATGGATTGGTAGAAATGTGTGCTATCACCATATTTTGAAAAGAGGAGAGGACTTAACCCCTCTTTGGGTAGAGAAGCTCCAAGTTGGTGGCCATGTCACATGCTGTGGGAGGAAGCATTGCTCCAGTCTCTGTAAATAAGTGAGGCTGGGGGACAGAGACCGGCTCTTGTAACTTCTCTGGGAAATGTATGTCGGCAATAAATGTGCCTTGGGTGGCTTTAACCAGTTTGAGTACCGAGAGGAAGCTAGATGTGACGGCTGAGGAATAACATTTGATCTGTCCATTCACTAGCACTGGGCCTGACATGCAAATGTGTATGACCTTGAATGAATGATGTGTAAAATTGGATTATGAATTGTGTTTTATAAAGCATATCTGCTATGGTATGCAATAAAAGTTGCACAGCGGGAGCCGTAAGAACAATCATCCCATATAGCAGGTGTTTAAGTGGACGAAAGATACAGGAAGCCTCCTCATGAAATAGCCTGCCCAAAGGGAAATTTCTTTTCCCTTCTCAATAATTTCTGCCAAAACCTTATGCCTCAAAGTAAAGGTGTATTATTACTTTGTAGTTCTGCATTCTTTACTGGGTATTTAGTAGCACGTCGAAGTGTTAGATTCATTTCTGTCCAGACAAACCAGTTGACCTCAGGAATACGTTCTAGAAATCAATTATGTACTGTGCAAAAATTAGGAATGGCCTGGTTCTGAAACAGATAAAGTCATACTGAGCTCTTTCTTCCATCTGAAAAGAAGAAGTGCACAGCTGAAAGTTGTCTGTCTCTCTCAGTCTTCACTTCAAAAAGGGTAAGGATTATTGTTGTGGAAAAATGACTGATTTGGTGGTTGCCAAGAAACTTTCTCAGACTTCAACCTTTGATTAGGTTTTGGTCTTCTTTTGACACCCACAGGACATAAAACAAAATTAAAAATATTTAATGATTTGTACTGGGAAAAAGTCTTCTTGTTATGTCATGCTGCACACTTCACAAGTGGGTAATACCCAGGGCACAAAACCTACTTGTATTTTATTTTGGTATTGATCCTACTACATAAATTTGCTGGCTACATTAGGCTGGATCTACACTTTGTGCTCCCAGTAAAGGTTTAGCTGTTCTAAAATATTTGTAATAACATGTAATCACCACCCTTAACAAAAATTCTTCGGGGGGGTTTAACAGTTTTTGACTTTGTGCCCCCTGAATGTTTTGTTATATGACGTGTGTAACTACAGGAGGGACATGAGAAATTTTTAATCCTGCTGTGAGCAGATTTAGTGAGGAAATCACTGCATATTTTCCCCAAACATCAAAGTAATAAACCTCTATGTAATGCAAGTCCAATCTGAGTGGTAAAAAACCAAATCCGTGTGATAGTCTTTAAGTTAGCATAAGAAACTTTCCATAGGTAGATAAGAGGGATTTTAAACAGTTCAACTAAACCAGCAAGGAGTATAGTTAATAAAACTTGAGAGGAGGAAAATGAAAATGGAAGCCAACTGGTATTTTTGTATACCATTCTCAGGGAAAGTGTTGAGACAAGTATTGATATTTTTCATGAGGCAACCTCACATAAGTGTGTTTGGTTTGTGGGATATTGAGACTAAGAATTATTGGGAAAAGTTGCTTCAGACCTTCCTTGTCCGCTCAGTGCCTGCCATTACTCTCTCCATCATGACTGCATCCCTCCTTTCACCTTCAGGTTTTTCTTATGAAAAATGAAACAACCCTTAAACCAAAACACTTCTGCTGCAAGTCTCAGGTTTATTGGTTTAGCCAGCAAGTCACCATCTACAACCAACCCACTTTCTTTACAAGTAAGAAATCCCCTGGAAATCCCCCGGGTTGCTCATGAGAGCACAGACATGCCCAGCACATTCCCAAGGTCTGGATGGTCTGGGAATGGGCAGGTCCACCTGTGCTACATCTGAAACACAAATGAGTAACACTCCTCTTCTAAGGTCCCATGTAGACACCTGAAACCTGACCTTAACTTTAAACTTCTTGGCATGAGTTTAATTGGGATTGTGCTGGGCTGCTTCTGACAGCCTATTTCATAATAGTCTGTCAGAAGTGATTGGATTTTTTGACTGTTCCCTGACCCTGTCTGCATGTTAGAAGACGATACCTCTTCACACAGGGAAAAGTTTTCTCAGCTGACTGTGAAAGTCTTGGAAATCAGAAGTTTATGCATCTAGTTAGCTTGGCAAAATGCAGAAAATTTAATTGAAGCTGCCATGCTCACTGACATCTGCTAGAAATGAAGCTGCAAGTTCAGCTATTCTTTCTCATAAATATTTAATCAACTAACGTTCTTATAGGGTACGGTATCTAACTGTATTAGGGTAAATTAACAACAAGACAAATTAAAGTTCAGACCTTAGAAGTAGACAGGTTTAGCAGGCTATCAGTAATATCCTACAGCATAAAGGATGTACAGGTCTTACATATAAGGTTGTGCACCCATACATATATGTAAGCCTATATATACATATATACCCATATGATCCAGGATACTGCTAATAAAGTATTGCTTTATATGTGTACATATGTGTAAGTATTATACAGGCATACACACTTTTTATGTGTGTATATATATAGGTATATGTGTGTGTATACAAAGATATAGATACATGCACAGCA
Organism: Eurypyga helias; assembly: GCF_000690775.1. NCBI lineage: Eukaryota > Metazoa > Chordata > Aves > Eurypygiformes > Eurypygidae > Eurypyga > Eurypyga helias. The sequence goes on from NW_010223914.1 coordinate 30,744, forward strand.
TATTTGCATCATCTATATGGGGGATATATGCAATAAAGTTGCTGTTGTTTTCGAAAATTCTTATAGAGAACAATCTCATTTCTAGTGGTAGTAAAAAGAAACTGACTCTCATAATATATCTGAATGAGTTTTGCTTACTTTGACTCTCAGATGGCTCCTTCAATTGCCTGTTAGTTTTCTATTTTAAAATTATTGACTCTTTACACCAATTTTTCTTAAAAGGAAAGGCTAGCAATGAGGAGTGAGCCAGCCTGTTGCCTGTCACAGGTAGCTGTTAGGAAGCTCTACTTCAGGTAATATAAGAGGGAATCTTTATACTGTGATATGATTTGTCATTGATATCTTTCTTGGTTGGTTAATATATGTTGGCTTGCACATCTCTGAAAAGTCTGCTAAATCTAAATCTTGCAATCTCCCTACTGATGAATTCAGTATGTGAAACTTTCCAGCTTCCCATGTTGCATTTTGGATTATATAGTATGCTGCTTTAAACTTCGAAAGTGATATTTTGACTGCATGTTTAGAAAAATCTAGTAGAGAATATCTATCAAACTGAAAAGAGTAAAAAAAAAAAAAAAACAACCCACCACCTGAAAAAATTTGGTGTGATTTTGGTTTGGGTTTTTTTCAGTAACTTAAAATAGTTCTCCAACATTGCCTTTACGTACAGAAATTCAAGTTTTTTTCAGGTATATAGTACATAGCTTTTTTGTCGTAAACACTTTAAATATTTTGTCCAGACTTTCAGCACTGCATGAAAAATATGGCTTATTAGACACTTAATGAAATGCTTTTATTCTTTTTAAGAGAAATAGAAATTAAATAGCTATCCAAATGCAAGTGAAAACTGAATCCAGAACTTTGGATATTCTTACTCTTATTACATTTTCATATAAACTATATTGCATGTAAGTTACTAATTCTCTTTAATTTTGTAACTAAGCCCTTATAAATTGACTTCTTATACTGACATCTGAAGGCTGCAAACCCATTTAATTTTCACCCATGTTATTTTGTTATGTCTTCCTTGAAAATTATTTTCTGTGTTAAAACCTACCATGTGTAACTGTTTCCAAAATTTCAGTGTCCTAAATTCTCTATTGCAGCCCTGCAACTGTGTAGAATGGATCAAAACCACTATTCAAACTGATGGGGATTGAACAAATGAACAAACATAAATCCAAGTTGTAAGATTTTCTGGATTAAAAATCAAAGTGTAAGAAAGTAATCTCATTTAATTTCCTAATTACATTCATGAATGGATTTTTATTGAACATGCAGTGTATTTGATCACTCATGCTCATTTAACCACCTATTTTTCCTGCAAGTTTCCTAGTGCTAGACTTTACAAGTCATTACAGAAATGTAATGACTCACAACATTTGTTTACTCCTTTTTTAAGGAGAAGAAAATACCTGCAGGACCTGTAATTATTGAGAAATATCAGCAATTTCACTTCCCTTCACTTCTAAAGCAATATAATCAAGTGTTTGCTTACTTTACAATTATGGTAGCAATCTCTGTGTGCCTTGTATTATTTATTTAATTCCATGGTAATTTAGTGAGCATTTTATTTAAGAACAGAATAATTAAATTTTTTTTCAATAGCAAACTGCACCTACTAAATGTTATTAATGTATCATTTCATAATTCAGAAAACAAGAACAAGAAACTCGCACTTCACATTGTTGTAACCAGCCATTTCTAATATGATATGCCAACTTGTATATTCAGAAATAATATTGTTGGAAAGCATGTTCAAAACAGCTAGGAACATTGTGGGTTTTTTTTAAACAACATGTTTTATACATTGATGTTTTTCAAATGACTTAACTATCACTTAAGTCACTAGAACTGCACAAGCTGAATAATTAGCGTGTCTTTCACAACACGCTGCAGGTAGGTACATTTGTATGCAACAGAGGGGAGGCATTCAACCAAACTATTCACTCAGCAGTTCCTTTTGGCTCTTTTCATGACTGTGAATGAACTGTGTGTGTGTCCTACAGCAGCGCTGGGGACCATGTGCTGACAGTGGGCATTCCTCTCAGAATTTTCTATGTCTACATTTACATTCAGCATGTCTGACCTCCTGAGTCATGAGGCTGATATCTTTTTCTTTACTATTTGACCTCTGGTTTTCAGAGATGAACAGTGTTTGAAGAAATCCTTTGGGTCTGTATTTCTCATGGAGGTAAGGAAGAAAAAGAATAGCAGGAAATTAACAGACCTGAGATGCTTCGAGTAACTTCAAATATTTATGGACCAAAAGAAGCTACACATGCTGAGTCTAGGCCTAGAAGGTAGCTATGTCAGTTCCAGAGAAGAAGAAAAACAGATTTTAGAGCTTCATAGATAAAAATGATTTCTTGAGAATTTGTTTCTAACAATATTCAATTGCAATCGATCTCCAGTTGCTTTTTTTTTCATATGCAGCTAGCACTTGAAGCTTTTTGAAAAGGTTTCAGAAGTCTACCAAGAGATAATTCACTCAGTGGGAACTAAGAGCCAGACAGCTCAGCTCAAGTATTTTTTAAATTGGAGGTGCCTCTGAAAGTCTAAATCTGTTTCCTTTTCTGATTAATACAAGTAATATATCTGAGTGCACAACTGCAATTTCAATCTATAATGTTCGTGTATGTCACTATGCCACTGTTCAATCCATAAAAAAATTCATGTTTCTTTCTGAAAAATTAGAATACATTAAAAATACTTTATGACATTGCTGTACAAGTGTGCAAATTTTGTCATATGAACTGACAGAATTTAACCTGTTTCTAGACATGTACTGTTCTCACTAGTATAAGTTCTGAATAGAAATCAACCAAATCAATAACATAGCCCAGATGATATGAATAGAAAAGGAATTAATGAAGTTCTACTGATCACAAATGTGAAAAAAATCTTAAAAAGAAATAATTTGGTGTTTTGTAAATGAGATTATGTACAGTTTGTAAGTCAACATGGTTTTACTGTTTATAACATTTGGTAGATTTTTTTTTTTTTAAACAATACTTAGTATTTTTTACTTTTTAAAAATTCCCCATATTTTTTTTCCCAACAGCTAGCTTATCAGTTACACAAAACATGGGAGAAGAGTATCTATCCTCTTTGTTCAATGGGATGTTAATGCTTATGAAACACATGATGGTAATTTTCACACAAGAGAAGTCATCTTAGACATGAAACTCCCACCCCATGGAATTTTCTGGGTATGAATCCTGTTTCAGATGTGAAGCTGTAACACACAACAACACAATGTTTATTTATGGTACATGTACCATAGCACTGGTTATATATTACCTGCATTGCTGAGCTGACCTCTTAGGAATATTTTCCGCTTTTGTCAGCCCTCTGATTTGGCTTTATCCTGACACTTATTTCCACTGGAATAAATCCTTCTTAGTTATTCTCACTTTAACATCACTATTATCAGAAGCAGTACAAAACAGAGCTTTTACATCAAGGTTTTCAAAATTATATCTTCAGCCTTAAGTCTCCCAGGATAGTCCCTCATCCATCCGAGATCATTGCTTACACTACAGATAATTTTTGTCTTTCAGTTTTTATTTTAACACTTTGGGGGGTGAAAAACAAATTACGAAGAAACAATGGCAAAATTTCTACTGACTTCAGTTAGGGTTACAACTACCAGTTAATTGCTAAAATCATTAACAGCATTAATATGTTTACATAAGTCCTTTCTTCAAAATGCAGTGTTTTAACTGTCTACAGGAATATTCATGCAAATTTGTCTAGTAAGTGAGGTGATGTGTCAGAGACCCTTGTGATGGATAGACAATTCAATTCTCTCTACTTTCTGCATTCCCTCATGTGGCATTCAGTGATTAAATTTTCTGTTTACTTCCCCATTTGTCTGAGTCCTCCCTCTTCTCCCTTTCCCAATATATTTTTTGTTTAACTGATTCTTGCTTCTTCTGTTTGTATTTCTCTTACTTGTTTTGTTTCCAGTTTTCTAAACTTCTTGACAGATGATTTTTTTTTTAATTTTTGTTCCCCTACTTCAGAAAAGGAAGATTATCAAGACTCTGAGGGGAGGTGGAGCTGCAAATATATTGCTTTGTTCCTGAGCGCTGTGGAGTCAGAAAGGATGTCTGCCCTGGCAGGCTGCACTCACAATTCTGCAGTTGAGCTTACCCTAAGGTAGATCCTGGTAAGAGACGTGAGGTAAGCCGTGTGTCTGTATATGTCAAACTGACAGCTCAGAGTCAGGTGCCATCTCTAGAACAGGGAAAAAATTGGATGATTTAATCCATGGGCTCCCAAGTGGAGATCTAGTGGTTTATGTGATATAATAGCTGGATAAATGTCTCAAGCTTTTTTGATCTCCTTAATTTTAACCCTTTTTCCCTAGCCTGCCTTCTTTCTTCTGCTATTGCTGGACATCACACAAGTATTTTTAGAAATATATGTATTTAAAATGGTGATTCTGTACTGAAGAGTCCTTGTAAAAACAGTGTCACAAAGACCTTATTCATGACTCTCAGACCAAGTTTTCTGGTGTTCTCTACCAGAGAAAAGAGAATTTTCTGACAAATTTAGTTTATATTTTAACAGGGGTGTGGGAACACTTCTAGAAGAATGTGGACAGGACTATACAGCCCTGGAGAAGTATGTGACTGCAGGCACATAGCTGCATCCTTGGAGTTAGCAAAACAGGGTCTAAAGGGAGTTGCCCAGGATGGGGGTCGAATTGAGGTGGAACAGAATAGGCCAATCACATGTTAGCTTTAGGCGCGTGGACAGCGCATGGACAAGCCAATGAACCAATGAATGTAACTGTATGATATAATTGCGATAACCAAATCTTATATGTTGGATTTGTGAATAAACGTCTTCGTTTATAACTCTTATAGAGTTGTTTGAAGTCTGTTATCTTCGCCGCCGGCGCAGGGGTTTTTTTCACTATATACTACACAAGAAATTAGTAGGAAAGTTAAGCAATCATGGTACGATATGAAGACAGTTAAAACCGGCAAGGATTCAGATGTGAAGTAGGAGGAAAATCTGCCCTTGACAAGACTGGAATGGATTATCTGAAAGTTCATACCATGCTATTAAAATTACATTCACTATGAGAGGTCAAGTATAAAAATCTGCAAAATTCACAAAATTATCTACTTTAGACAAAAGTGAGAAATTAAAAGACTGTAAGGAATATTGGAGAATGTTAAATGATTTATCCATGCAGGTTCTGTGTCAGTAAGTACAGGAAGATTAACTGCAAAGTTCTGCACAGGGCTTGAGAAAATGTGCTGGCCTCTTGACATATCTATCCTCTTTATTCTATGATTTTCCAAAAGACTATTTACTAAACACTAATGTTTAACCTGCAGCAAGGTTAAGAAAGCAAAAAAGGTACATTTGGAACGGGATGTTGACTGTTGTGGTTTAACCCTGGCTAGGAATAAAATACTACACAGCTGCTCACACACATCCCCCCCTAAGCTCCTCCAGTGCAGGAAGAGAATTGGAGGAAAAAAGACAAGGAAATTTGTAAAATTGAGATAAGTACTATTTAATAATTGAATATAAATTAATATTGTGGTGGTGCTAATATTAGTAACAATACTACTAATAATAAGTAATTAAAATAATAGAAAATAAAACCTATGATAAAGTTGCTCACCACATGCCGACCGATGCACAGCCAGGTCCCGAGTAGTGGGAGTCAGAGCAAGAGAACCCAAGAGCCAGAGCCCAAAAGCAATCACAGCAGAGTCCAAGCAAGCCCCACGAGTGACAGCATGACTGGGAAAGCCAACCGGCCCACACACTCACTAACAAACAAACCAGCAAAGGAGTTAGCAAGGCAGCTAACAAAGGAGCTAAAGAGCCAGCAAAGGAGTTAGCAAAAGAGTTAAGGAGCAAATGAGATAAGAAGCAAACAAAGGAGCTAGCAAAGGATTTCATATGTTCATACCAGCCACTGTGTAAAAAGTTAATTCTTTCCTGACTAAAAACAGCACAGTTCCAAAAAATGTAACCATTCACTGAAACAGGCTGACCATGGAGGCTGTGGAATTTCCTTCCTTGTTGGTTGCAAAAAGCCAACTGGTGAAAGCCCTTAGTAGCCTGTTCTAGCCTGAGCCTTGTGTAGATCATGAGGTGACCTGCAGAGGCCCCTCCTGACCTTCCTTACTCTGTGTGTCTATGCCTTTAATGAAAGCACTGGAGCAACTACATTTGGGCCCAAAAAGTCTTCTATCCATCTGGAAGAAGCTTTTGAATCTTCTGAAAGAAAGGAAGTAATTAGACTCATGGAAAGACACCACTGTAAGGACTACAAGTATTAGGAAACAGAGGTGGGAGTTTTACTCATTTGTGCTCTCATACCAACATGCTCACTAATACCAAGATACATATATCCAAGTGTTTTGGTCAAGATTCCACAGAGAACAAGGAACACCAGCTGTCAAGACCTCAGTATATGCTTTAGGTTTTTCTTGGGTTGGTGACAAAATGTTGTGTTTAAATAGACCCTTTTATGGATGTTCCTTTTTTGTGTCATCCATGTACATCATTAGGAGTTTTTACCTGTCTACCTATCTGAGTGGCCTACCTGTCCACCTTTCCTGTCTCTTTGTGTCGGTCACTTAAAATTTCAAGCCTCTTTATATTCACATCACCAGCTCTCAATGACTTTAGCCTGTCCCTTCGTTTAAGATAGTATTGGGCTGTCTCCTTTCCTCCTGATCTGGGTGTCATGACAGGTTGCATGTAGACGTGCTGTTACCTTGATGACCTGCTGATCCAGAAGTCAGCAACCCATTCATATACCTCTTTTTACGCTATTCTTCCAGGAGTTTCATATTCACTCTCTCTTGACACCATTCTTGCAATCACAACTTTGTACAGGCAATGAAGTAATGAGAGAAACTGGAAGTTGAAGTGACCAAAACAAAGCATCCAGGAAAGATCCTTATGAGCCCTGAATATGAGATTGGAAATCATTCTGAATGTACTAAATAATTCATTGCTGCTTTCTCCCTCCTTCCTGGGAAGGGAGGGAATACTACATTAAAGTCTTGTGACATGTGGATTGTATCTAGAGGAAAACTCAGTAAGAATGGTTTTCAAGACTTTATTCAAATCACAAAGAATACCTAAAGAAGCAGCCAAGCACAGACTGGGAGAGTTTGCCCTAGGAGGAAGGATTGGGAATGGATGTATTATACATAAAATCATATCATTAAGATCATCCATCTTATTCTCTACAGCCCTCCTATCTCCAATTCTCCTTTTCTAGTTCTCCCTTCTTATGAGAAAGTTACAAATATAAGGTAAAAATCTGTCATCCATATCAAAGACAAAAAGTCATGCCCTGCCCCTAACAGCTTAGTTATCTCAAAGTGTGTGTTATGGAAAAACATTTATGTTGATTTAATCTACATTATTATAGTTCTACTCTTAAAAGAAATTGTGATATTTTCTATCATTTATTTCATGTTGTTTAGCTTTTGACATGCACCTAATTAGTGGAAAAATATTTACTTCAAAAATTATATTTGCCTGTCATTTTAATTTATGTGAATGGGGACATGATATTTAAAAATAATCCTGTGCTTTGTTCCATGCAGCAATCTGATGCCTCATTAGAGTAATCTTTTCACTGTGCCTCTGTGAAACCTTTGCCATCTTATTATACTAAACTAGGATTCAGGAGACGGAGGTGAGGAGGACCCCAATGTGCTAGGCTCATTCTACTTGCATAGCGGAGTGCTTTCCTTTTTGCTAAATATCTCACAGGGAAAGCTCCAATAAGAATGGAAGAAGAAAAACAGCACTGAATGGTAAAGTAATATTTCAACATTCAGAGCCCGGTATAGATCCAAGAGATCAAGGTTTGTGCCTGCTGTTTAGACCACAGTGCTGAATTTCACTTGAGGAGAAGGTGTGCATGGAAAAATAGGTTTCTTTGTTTTTATCACACTTATCTGCATGAATTGAAATGAAAATTTATAGGAGAAATTGTGGCTATCCTTCACACAATGTATGGCACAGTCTGCCCTAATTGAACCTGTGTTGAGCAGGAGGATGGACTAGATGTCCTCTGCTGGTCCCTTCCAACCCTTCACACCATCCTGTGAATCTATGAAAGTGCCATAGAAAGTGTTCTTGGAAGCACAGCCTCATCTATATTCGCCCAAGTTGTATTGCAATGTTCCTGATATGGAGTTGTTCTGAAGTATTCTTAGTATTCTGTCCAAACTATCAATTAAGCAAAGTAGAGTTAGCTGTGAAGCCAGACTTATGCACCACTAATATTGTGAACCCTGCTACTCTCACAAAGAATTTATCTTAGGGATAACTGTTTAAAAGGAAACACACAGACTCATCTTGTGCTTTGCCTCTGGTTAGTATCATCTAGTCATATTAGATACAGATGCAGTCGTGCACACTGCTATTTATACCAAGTTTAGCACTTCCCCAATAGAATAAGATTTATCAGTGGTTGAACAATAGCCAGCAATGTCAGTAAAAGGTTCAGGAATTACCAAATTCAACATGCCAAAATTTGCTGTAAATCTGTTCCTTCACATCACAGGTAAGCATTGTGTCACAGCAAAGCCTCAGAGGTCAGCTTGTGTAGAATATTGTCACTTTCTTTTCATGCAGGTTTTTAATGTCTGAACTACATTAAATGTGCCTTCTGAAGAAAACCAATTTCTGACCGTAATTCATGAGTAGTCATGATTGAAAAAGACACTCTAAATTGTACGTACGTCATCTCTTTATCACAAAGAGATGTTGCTAATGTGGCTATTGTCAAGTGATTTCTTGTCTTTGAAAGTTAATAAAAGGTTGTTGCAAAGAGTAGGAAGTTTAAGACAAAACACTGACTAGAAAAATCCACCAAGGCTATGCTGTCACTCATAATATCCTCACAATGAACTGACAGATTTTAAGATTTTGTCAAAATTCAAGTGGGTATTTTTGGATCCTCTAGAAGCTGCTTTATAACTTCCCATAAGTTTTCAGCCCCAGAAAGATGAAATGCTACATACGATGTCATCTGTAACACCATTTCATGCTGTCATTTTCCCCTGTTTTTCTCACTAAGCAATTGAAAGAAGAGCTCATGAGAGTGAGGTTCTCTGCTGGCAATAAAAAATGCTGAACTGAAAATTCAACAGTATCCTTAATTCCGTATCACATGCCCAGATCCTGTGGTGTCATGGTTTAACCCCAGCTAGCAATTAAGTACCACACAGCCACTCATTCACCTCACAACCCCTCTCCAGTGGAGAAGAATCAGAGGAAAAGGCAAGGAAACTCGTGGATACTTTTGGTTCCTTAAAATACTCTCTCCTGAGATAGTCTATGCCAAGGATGCATGGAGACTCTGGGCCAGTCACAATGGAGTGCTACTGACACTCCTTCCCAGTCAGGCTTATTTCCGCTTCTAACACAGTCAGTTGTTGAGATCCCCCAGTCACACCAGAAACACCAATGTCTTGTACACCTTTATAGCTTGATGGCATACCCTTCAACCCAGCTCCAACACTAATTAACAGCATAACAAAGAACATGTAGGGTAGTACATCCCACAATTCTAATAAGTCTGAGAGCAAAGAAGTCAACATCCTGACCAGCCACCACCAAATCACTGCAATGAATACTTATCACAATTCCATTTTAACACACAGTAATCAGATCTGCTGTCAGCTCAACTCTTTGAGCCCCACACTGAGCACCAAAAAGTACTGTCGTGGTTTTATCCCAGCTAGCAATTAATTACCACGCAGCTGCTCACTCACCTTCTCCCATCTCCAACAGTGGAGGAGAATTGGAAGACAAGACAAGGAAACTCATGGATTGAGATAAGAGCAATTCAGTAATTGAATATAATCACCATTTTGACCACTGGGGGCTATGAACAACACTTGAGCAATGCCTAAACCTGGTACCTGGACAGAAGATAAGTAGTTTGCTGACTTCCCTACCTGCATCCAAGTTCCATCACTGTAGTATGGTCTAAAAGTATGTTCCTCAGTTACAACAGGATACTTTATTCTAAAAATTGACCTATTTGCCTTCTTGTAATTGTTGATCACATACATGTGAAAAAATGTTGTATTTCCTTCCTCCTTGAATATTAATAGAGCTAAATGTCAAACTATCAAGGCTTTCCATAATGAGCCTGTTACATTTAACATGGTTTGCATTACTAAAACTGTGAGCAGCATTTCAGTACAAACCAAATCCAGCTTTACTGGCAGGTGCAAAAAAAACACAAACAAACAAAAAATAAATAAATGAATTTTTTTTTAAAGGCACTTTAGTTGATTGATTTTTCATCTCTAAAAGTAATAGCCCTGGCTAAATAGTTGCATGAAAAATAGCACTGAACTGTCATTGGAACTCTGGAAAAGTATCTCAGACTTTTGATCTCCCTTAGCCAGCCATGCACTCCCACACAATACTTTCTATATTGAGCTACCTATTCATACAAAAACTGCATTAAAAATGGCAGTGAGTCATGCCAAACAATCAAATTATTGACTTTCTGTATCAGGTTTCATATATTAAGGTGTGGTGGGTTGAACTTGGCTGTAGGCCAGGTGTCACTGCCCTGCTCAGCTGGGCAGGGGAGAGAAAATATTAAAAGCTCGTGGGTGAAGATAAGGACAGGGAGAGATCATTCAGCAATTACTATCATGGGTCAAACACCTTCAACTTGGGAAAAAAGAATCCATTTAATTTATTACAAATCAAAACAGAGTAAAAGAGAACTAAAAGTAAATCTTAAAACAACCTTGCCCCCACCCCTCGCTTCTTCCCAGGCTCAACTTTGCTCCCAGTTTCTCTCCCTCCTCCACAACAGTGACACAGGGGGACAAAGAATGGGAATTGGGGTCAGTTCATCACATTGTCTCTGCCTCCCCTTCCTCCTCACACTCTGCCCCTGCTCCAGCATGAGGCCCTTCCCATGGAAGACAGTTCTCCACAGACTTTTTCAAAGTGAGTCTTTCCCACAGGCTGCAGCTCTTCATTAACTGCTCCAGCGTGGGTCTCTTCCATGGGGTGTAGTCCTTCAGGAGCAGCCTGCTCTAGTGTGAAGGGCCACAAGTCCTGCCATCAAACCTGCTCCAGTGTGGGCTCCTCTCTCCACGGATCCACAGGTCCTGCCAGAAGTTTGCTCCAGTGAGGGCTTTCCACAGGGTCACAGCCTC